>NW_026112534.1:0-104262 GCF_024323335.1 Lathyrus oleraceus
AGCCACATGGGTTATTTCCATATAAACAACTTCTTGAAGGTTCCATCTATGAATGTACTTTTACATCAAGTTTATGTATATTCCAATTGTGCTTTGAGAGTTAGTGTGACTACTAGAATCACACTGGTCATTTGGAGGGAGGGGAGTATGTATCATAGAAATCTAGTCCCTATATTATGTTATACACTTGTGCCACAATATGGCCTTAAATTGTTCAATATACCATCTCTGTCATGCCTGCTTTTTTATGTCCGTTTGCATCCTAATGTTTTACATGAGGAGGGAGGTCAACTAGTTTTCATATTCCAGTCCTCTCTAGGGCACCCAACTCGACTTGTTTGTTTTTGTTCGAAGTGTGCGCACTTATAGCCTCGACATAAGACTTAGGTTTCAGTTTGAACATTAATAGACAAGACAAATGACAAGAGATGAGTGGGCATATAAGATAAAAACATTTAGACGAGATAATATAATTTAAAAAAACATCACATCCAAGTATAAATTAAATGTATAGTAGATAGTGGGTAATGCTTAAATTAAATGTTCATAAACCTTATACAATGCATAATAATTAAAATGTCGTGATTTAAACAAACTAATTCAAAACAACAAACAAAAAGAAAAATTTAATTCAAACTATGTGAAAATAATAATTATGCTTTTGAGACTGGTAAACGACAATTTAAAATTAAAATAGAGAACAGAGGAGTTTACACTTCATCCAAATAAGGATGACAAGTGAAGTACCAAACATCTGCTTACCGTGGCAGGGTACTATTCAACCACTAGACCACTGGTGTTAATTGGGAGCACTTGCAAAAGATACTACCGTGTAACTATGTAAGTCTATACTATATAATATAACTAATCAATAGTATTTATATTGCATATGAGTTATGTTATTATACTATTATCAACATAATCAACTTTCACTTTACTCTTTCAAAACATGCAAGGTTTAATTTAGTCCCCTGAAAAAAAAGAACAACAACTTCGAGTCGTTGAGAAGAAAAAGTAAGTTACATTTTCACAATCATGTTTAAATTCTAGAACATTAAAACATTATAAGAATTTTGGAACCTATGATTTCGCATGATAAACACATTAATAGACATAGCTTCATCTATGATGATGCGATGGATCGTAGAAAATAACTTTTGCGTCTCTATCTATCCTTTTCCCTTTCATTCCTTGTCACGACTCGTTCTTTAGGTAATTAGAATGAGAAATTTATTGTAAATTAACTTTCACTCTTTCACTTGGATAGTTGAAGTGAATGTGCTATATATTGTGCTCACGTAATATGATATGTATACTGTATGATGTTTATTGTTCTCAAAGATATTAGATCTCTATAATGGAAGAAGAATTGTCCAAAACTTATATTATAGAATAAATGTATCGATCCATTCTACGGTGTGAAACCAATGGGTTGTAGCGGTGACTTTCTAGGCAAAAACAGACAATTGCTTGGTCATTGTTTGATATACTTGATTACTCGAGTTGCAACATGGAAGTGAATGAGACCAGTCTTGTAAAGAAACTTGATGGGTTATTGAACGATGTATGGGATGATAGGTTTTGGTTGTATTCTACAATAATGCGTCTATGTTCTTTAATTTGTACAAATGTCTGGCATAGAGCCTCACAGTCCCGCCAGAAATTTTTAGAGAGTTATCAGATGGTGTTGATACAGCAGTTTGGAGCCTAGAAAGAAGTTGTCACAAATGAGTCATGCAAGTATATAATTGACAAATCTAATTCCTTTGATAGAACGGGGAGAATTCAAGCCAAGAAAGAAGTATTTAAGTTGACCTAGTTTTTTGATCTTGAAGGATTCCTGGAGAACTACTTGATGGAGGTGCTAAATTTAGAAAAGTGAATTATCGGCTTGTATCGCATCATACCAATATACTATCAATAATGTGAATGACTAAGGCGAGATTCATACGCGGCTTGGGATATTGTGTTGAACGTGGTTAGCTTCTCATATGTTTTCCTACACGCCTCTTTAAGGCCCATATATGGATTTAATAAGCTCTCTCACTTTGTTAGGTCTAGACGAGATAGCCACATGGGTTATTTCATATAAACAACTTCTTGAAGGTTTCCATCTATGAATGTACTTTTTACATCAGTTTATGTATATTCCAATTGTGCTTTGAGAGTTAGTGTGACTACTAGAATCACACTGGTCATTTTGATGGAGAGGGAGTATGTATCATAGAAATCTAGTCCCTATATTATGTTATGTATACACTTTTGCCACAATATGGCCTTAATTGTTCAATATACCATCTCTGTCATGCCTGTTTTTTATATGTCGTTTTGCATCCTAATGGTTTTACATGAGGAGGGAGGTCAACTAGTTTTCATATTCCAGTCCTCTCTAGGGCACCCAACTCGACTTGTTTGGTTTTGTTCGAAGGTCGCACTTATAGCCTCGACATAAGACTTAGGTTCAGTTTGAACATTAATAGACAAGACAAAATGACAAGAGATGAGGGGCATATCAATAAGAAAAACATTTAGACGAGATAATATAATTAAAAAAACATCACATCACAAGTATAAAATTAAATGTAAAGTAGTAGTGGGTAATGCTAAATTAAATGTTCATAAACCCTATATACAATGCATAATAATTAAAATGGTCGGTGATTTAAAAAACAACTAATTCAAAAACAAACAAAAAAAGAAAAATTTAATTCAAACTATGGTGAAAATAATATTATGCTTTTGAGACTGGTAAACGACAATTAAAATTAAAATAGAGAACAGGGAGTTTACATCTTCATCAAATGAAGAGATAGACAAGTGAATGTTACCAAACATCTGTACCGTGGCAGGGTACTATTCAACCACTAGACCACTGGTGCTTATTGGGAGCACTTGCAAAAGATACTACACGTGTAACTATGTAAGTCTTACTATATAATATAACTAATCAATAGTATTTTATATTGCATATGAGTTATGTTATTATTACTATTATCAACATAATCAAATTTCACTTTACTCTTTCAAAACATGCAAGGTTTAATTTTAGTCCCTGAAAAAAGAACAACACAACTTCGAGTCGTTGAAGAGAAAAAGTAAGTTACAGTTTTCAAAATCATGTTTAAATTCTAGAACATTAAAACATTATAAGAATTTTGGAACCTATGATTTTCGCATGATAAACACATTAATAGACATAGCTTCATCTATGATGATGCGATGGATCGTAGAAATATACTTTAGTCTCTATCTTTATCTTTTCCTATCTATCTATTCCTTTCATTCTTCGACTCTCTTAAGGTAATTAGAATGAGAAACTTTATTGTAAATTAACTTTCACTCTTCACTTGGATAGTTGAAGTGAATGTGCTCTATATTGTGCCTCGTAATATGATATGTATACTGTAAGATGTTTATTGTTCTCAAAGATATTAGATCTCTATAATGGAAGAAGAATTGTCCAAAACTTAATATTATAGAATAAATGTATCGATCCCATTCTACGGTTGTGAAACCAATGGGTTGTAGCGGTGACTTTCTAGGCAAAACAGACAATTGCTTGGTCATTGTTTGATATACTTGATTACTCGAGTTGCAACATGGAAGTGAATGAGACCAGTCTTGTAAAGAAACTTGATGGGTTATTGAACGATGTATGGGATGATAGGTTTTGTTTTGGTATTCTACAATAATGCGTCTATGTTTCTTTAATTTGTACAAATGTCTGGCAATAGAGCCTCACAGTCCCGCAGAAATTTAAGAGAGTTATCAGATGATGTGTGTTGATACAGGTTTGGAGCCTAGAAAGAAGTTGTCACAAATGAGATCATGCAAGTATATTATTTGACAAATCTAAATTCCTTTGATAGAACGGGAGAATTCAAAGCCAAGAAAGTATTTAAGTTGACCTAGTTTTTGATCTTGAAGGATTCCTGGAGAACTACTTTGAGGGTGCTAAATTTAGAAAGTGAATTATCGGCTTGTATCGCATCATACCAATATACTATCAATAATGTGAATGACTAAGGCGAGATTCATACGCGGCTTGGTGATATTGTGTTGGAACGTGGTTAGCTTCTCATATGTTTTCCTACACGCCTCTTTAAGGCCATATATGGATTTAATAAGCTCTCTCACTTTGTTAGGTCTAGACGAGATAGCCACATGGGTTATTTCCATATAAACAACTTCTTGAAGGTTTCCATCTATGAATGTACTTTTTACATCAAGTTTATGTATATTCCAATTGTGCTTTGAGAGTTAGTGTGACTACTAGAATCACACTGGTCATTTTGGATGGAGGGGAGTATGTATCATAGAAATCTAGTCCCTATATTATGTTATACACTTTTGCCACAATATGGCCTTAAATTGTTCAATATACCATCTCTGTCATGCCTGCTTTTTTATGTCCGTTTGCATCCTAATGGTTTTACATGAGGAGGGAGGTCAACTAGTTTTCATATTCCAGTCCTCTCTAGGGCACCCAACTCGACTTGTTTGGTTTTGTTCGAAGTGTCGCACTTATAGCCTCGACATAAGACTTAGGTTCAGTTTGAACATTAATAGACAAGACAAAATGACAAAGAGATGAGGGGCATATAAGATAAAAACATTTAGACGAGATAATATAATTTAAAAAAACATCACATCAAAGTATAAAATTAAATGTATAGTAGATAGTGGGTAATGCTTAAATTAAATGTTCATAAACCCTATATACAATGCATAATAATTAAAATGGTCGTGATTTAAACAAACTAATTCAAAAACAAACAAAAAAAGAAAAATTTAATTCAAACTATGGTGAAAATAATATTATGCTTTTGAGACTGGTAAACGACAATTTAAAATTAAAATAGAGAACAGGGAGTTTACACTTCATCCAAATGAAGGATGACAAGTGAAGTTACCAAACATCTGTACCGTGGCAGGGTACTATTCAACCACTAGACCACTGGTGCTTATTGGGAGCACTTGCAAAAGATACTACACATGTAACTATGTAAGTCTATACTATATAATATAACTAATCAATAGTATTTTATATTGCATATGAGTTATGTTATTATTACTATTATCAACATAATCAAATTTCACTTTACTCTTTCAAAACATGCAAGGTTTAATTTAGTCCCTGAAAAAAAGAACAACAACTTCGAGTCGTTGAGAAGAAAAAGTAAGTTACAGTTTTCAAAATCATGTTTAAATTCTAGAACATTAAAACATTATAAGAATTTTGGAACCTATGATTTTCGCATGATAAACACATTAATAGACATAGCTTCATCTATGATGATGCGATGGATCGTAGAAATATACTTTTGCGTCTCTATCTATCCTTTTCCCTTTCATTCCTTGTCACGACTCGTTCTTTAAGGTAATTAGAATGAGAAACTTTATTGTAAATTAACTTTCACTCTTTCACTTGGATAGTTGAAGTGAATGTGCTCTATATTGTGCCTCGTAATATGATATGTATACTGTAAGATGTTTATTTGTTCTCAAAGATATTAGATCTCTATAATGGAAGAAGAATTGTCCAAAACTTAATATTATAGAATAAATGTATCGATCCCATTCTACGGTTGTGAAACCAATGGGTTGTAGCGGTGACTTTCTAGGCAAAAACAGACAATTGCTTGGTCATTGTTTGATATACTTGATTACTCGAGTTGCAACATGGAAGTGAATGAGACCAGTCTTGTAAAGAAACTTGATGGGTTATTGAACGATGTATGGGATGATAGGTTTTGTTTTGGTATTCTACAATAATGCGTCTATGTTTCTTTAATTTGTACAAATGTCTGGCAATAGAGCCTCACAGTCCCGCAGAAATTTAAGAGAGTTATCAGATGGTGTTGATACAGGTTTGGAGCCTAGAAAGAAGTTGTCACAAATGAGATCATGCAAGTATATTATTTGACAAATCTAAATTCCTTTGATAGAACGGGAGAATTCAAAGCCAAGAAAGTATTTAAGTTGACCTAGTTTTTTGATCTTGAAGGATTCCTGGAGAACTACTTTGAGGGTGCTAAATTTAGAAAGTGAATTATCGGCTTGTATCGCATCATACCAATATACTATCAATAATGTGAATGACTAAGGCGAGATTCATACGCGGCTTGGTGATATTGTGTTGGAACGTGGTTAGCTTCTCATATGTTTTCCTACACGCCTCTTTAAGGCCATATATGGATTTAATAAGCTCTCTCACTTTGTTAGGTCTAGACGAGATAGCCACATGGGTTATTTCCATATAAACAACTTCTTGAAGGTTTCCATCTATGAATGTACTTTTTACATCAAGTTTATGTATATTCCAATTGTGCTTTGAGAGTTAGTGTGACTACTAGAATCACACTGGTCATTTTGGATGGAGGGGAGTATGTATCATAGAAATCTAGTCCCTATATTATGTTATACACTTTTGCCACAATATGGCCTTAAATTGTTCAATATACCATCTCTGTCATGCCTGCTTTTTTATGTCCGTTTGCATCCTAATGGTTTTACATGAGGAGGGAGGTCAACTAGTTTTCATATTCCAGTCCTCTCTAGGGCACCCAACTCGACTTGTTTGGTTTTGTTCGAAGTGTCGCACTTATAGCCTCGACATAAGACTTAGGTTCAGTTTGAACATTAATAGACAAGACAAAATGACAAAGAGATGAGGGGCATATAAGATAAAAACATTTAGACGAGATAATATAATTTAAAAAAACATCACATCAAAGTATAAAATTAAATGTATAGTAGATAGTGGGTAATGCTTAAATTAAATGTTCATAAACCCTATATACAATGCATAATAATTAAAATGGTCGTGATTTAAACAAACTAATTCAAAAACAAACAAAAAAAAAAATTTAATTCAAACTATGGTGAAAATAATATTATGCTTTTGAGACTGGTAAACGACAATTTAAAATTAAAATAGAGAACAGGGAGTTTACACTTCATCCAAATGAAGGATGACAAGTGAAGTTACCAAACATCTGTACCGTGGCAGGGTACTATTCAACCACTAGACCACTGGTGCTTATTGGGAGCACTTGCAAAAGATACTACACGTGTAACTATGTAAGTCTATACTATATAATATAACTAATCAATAGTATTTTATATTGCATATGAGTTATGTTATTATTACTATTATCAACATAATCAAATTTCACTTTACTCTTTCAAAACATGCAAGGTTTAATTTAGTCCCTGAAAAAAAGAACAACAACTTCGAGTCGTTGAGAAGAAAAAGTAAGTTACAGTTTTCAAAATCATGTTTAAATTCTAGAACATTAAAACATTATAAGAATTTTGGAACCTATGATTTTCGCATGATAAACACATTAATAGACATAGCTTCATCTATGATGATGCGATGGATCGTAGAAATATACTTTTGCGTCTCTATCTATCCTTTTCCCTTTCATTCCTTGTCACGACTCGTTCTTTAAGGTAATTAGAATGAGAAACTTTATTGTAAATTAACTTTCACTCTTTCACTTGGATAGTTGAAGTGAATGTGCTCTATATTGTGCCTCGTAATATGATATGTATACTGTAAGATGTTTATTTGTTCTCAAAGATATTAGATCTCTATAATGGAAGAAGAATTGTCCAAAACTTAATATTATAGAATAAATGTATCGATCCCATTCTACGGTTGTGAAACCAATGGGTTGTAGCGGTGACTTTCTAGGCAAAAACAGACAATTGCTTGGTCATTGTTTGATATACTTGATTACTCGAGTTGCAACATGGAAGTGAATGAGACCAGTCTTGTAAAGAAACTTGATGGGTTATTGAACGATGTATGGGATGATAGGTTTTGTTTTGGTATTCTACAATAATGCGTCTATGTTTCTTTAATTTGTACAAATGTCTGGCAATAGAGCCTCACAGTCCCGCAGAAATTTAAGAGAGTTATCAGATGGTGTTGATACAGGTTTGGAGCCTAGAAAGAAGTTGTCACAAATGAGATCATGCAAGTATATTATTTGACAAATCTAAATTCCTTTGATAGAACGGGAGAATTCAAAGCCAAGAAAGTATTTAAGTTGACCTAGTTTTTTGATCTTGAAGGATTCCTGGAGAACTACTTTGAGGGTGCTAAATTTAGAAAGTGAATTATCGGCTTGTATCGCATCATACCAATATACTATCAATAATGTGAATGACTAAGGCGAGATTCATACGCGGCTTGGTGATATTGTGTTGGAACGTGGTTAGCTTCTCATATGTTTTCCTACACGCCTCTTTAAGGCCATATATGGATTTAATAAGCTCTCTCACTTTGTTAGGTCTAGACGAGATAGCCACATGGGTTATTTCCATATAAACAACTTCTTGAAGGTTTCCATCTATGAATGTACTTTTTACATCAAGTTTATGTATATTCCAATTGTGCTTTGAGAGTTAGTGTGACTACTAGAATCACACTGGTCATTTTGGATGGAGGGGAGTATGTATCATAGAAATCTAGTCCCTATATTATGTTATACACTTTTGCCACAATATGGCCTTAAATTGTTCAATATACCATCTCTGTCATGCCTGCTTTTTTATGTCCGTTTGCATCCTAATGGTTTTACATGAGGAGGGAGGTCAACTAGTTTTCATATTCCAGTCCTCTCTAGGGCACCCAACTCGACTTGTTTGGTTTTGTTCGAAGTGTCGCACTTATAGCCTCGACATAAGACTTAGGTTCAGTTTGAACATTAATAGACAAGACAAAATGACAAAGAGATGAGGGGCATATAAGATAAAAACATTTAGACGAGATAATATAATTTAAAAAAACATCACATCAAAGTATAAAATTAAATGTATAGTAGATAGTGGGTAATGCTTAAATTAAATGTTCATAAACCCTATATACAATGCATAATAATTAAAATGGTCGTGATTTAAACAAACTAATTCAAAAACAAACAAAAAAGAAAAATTTAATTCAAACTATGGTGAAAATAATATTATGCTTTTGAGACTGGTAAACGACAATTTAAAATTAAAATAGAGAACAGGGAGTTTACACTTCATCCAAATGAAGGATGACAAGTGAAGTTACCAAACATCTGTACCGTGGCAGGGTACTATTCAACCACTAGACCACTGGTGCTTATTGGGAGCACTTGCAAAAGATACTACACGTGTAACTATGTAAGTCTATACTATATAATATAACTAATCAATAGTATTTTATATTGCATATGAGTTATGTTATTATTACTATTATCAACATAATCAAATTTCACTTTACTCTTTCAAAACATGCAAGGTTTAATTTAGTCCCTGAAAAAAAGAACAACAACTTCGAGTCGTTGAGAAGAAAAAGTAAGTTACAGTTTTCAAAATCATGTTTAAATTCTAGAACATTAAAACATTATAAGAATTTTGGAACCTATGATTTTCGCATGATAAACACATTAATAGACATAGCTTCATCTATGATGATGCGATGGATCGTAGAAATATACTTTTGCGTCTCTATCTATCCTTTTCCCTTTCATTCCTTGTCACGACTCGTTCTTTAAGGTAATTAGAATGAGAAACTTTATTGTAAATTAACTTTCACTCTTTCACTTGGATAGTTGAAGTGAATGTGCTCTATATTGTGCCTCGTAATATGATATGTATACTGTAAGATGTTTATTTGTTCTCAAAGATATTAGATCTCTATAATGGAAGAAGAATTGTCCAAAACTTAATATTATAGAATAAATGTATCGATCCCATTCTACGGTTGTGAAACCAATGGGTTGTAGCGGTGACTTTCTAGGCAAAAACAGACAATTGCTTGGTCATTGTTTGATATACTTGATTACTCGAGTTGCAACATGGAAGTGAATGAGACCAGTCTTGTAAAGAAACTTGATGGGTTATTGAACGATGTATGGGATGATAGGTTTTGTTTTGGTATTCTACAATAATGCGTCTATGTTTCTTTAATTTGTACAAATGTCTGGCAATAGAGCCTCACAGTCCCGCAGAAATTTAGAGAGTTATCAGATGGTGTTGATACAGGTTTGGAGCCTAGAAAGAAGTTGTCACAAATGAGATCATGCAAGTATATTATTTGACAAATCTAAATTCCTTTGATAGAACGGGAGAATTCAAAGCCAAGAAAGTATTTAAGTTGACCTAGTTTTTTGATCTTGAAGGATTCCTGGAGAACTACTTTGAGGGTGCTAAATTTAGAAAGTGAATTATCGGCTTGTATCGCATCATACCAATATACTATCAATAATGTGAATGACTAAGGCGAGATTCATACGCGGCTTGGTGATATTGTGTTGGAACGTGGTTAGCTTCTCATATGTTTTCCTACACGCCTCTTTAAGGCCATATATGGATTTAATAAGCTCTCTCACTTTGTTAGGTCTAGACGAGATAGCCACATGGGTTATTTCCATATAAACAACTTCTTGAAGGTTTCCATCTATGAATGTACTTTTTACATCAAGTTTATGTATATTCCAATTGTGCTTTGAGAGTTAGTGTGACTACTAGAATCACACTGGTCATTTTGGATGGAGGGGAGTATGTATCATAGAAATCTAGTCCCTATATTATGTTATACACTTTTGCCACAATATGGCCTTAAATTGTTCAATATACCATCTCTGTCATGCCTGCTTTTTTATGTCCGTTTGCATCCTAATGGTTTTACATGAGGAGGGAGGTCAACTAGTTTTCATATTCCAGTCCTCTCTAGGGCACCCAACTCGACTTGTTTGGTTTTGTTCGAAGTGTCGCACTTATAGCCTCGACATAAGACTTAGGTTCAGTTTGAACATTAATAGACAAGACAAAATGACAAAGAGATGAGGGGCATATAAGATAAAAACATTTAGACGAGATAATATAATTTAAAAAAACATCACATCAAAGTATAAAATTAAATGTATAGTAGATAGTGGGTAATGCTTAAATTAAATGTTCATAAACCCTATATACAATGCATAATAATTAAAATGGTCGTGATTTAAACAAACTAATTCAAAAACAAACAAAAAAGAAAAATTTAATTCAAACTATGGTGAAAATAATATTATGCTTTTGAGACTGGTAAACGACAATTTAAAATTAAAATAGAGAACAGGGAGTTTACACTTCATCCAAATGAAGGATGACAAGTGAAGTTACCAAACATCTGTACCGTGGCAGGGTACTATTCAACCACTAGACCACTGGTGCTTATTGGGAGCACTTGCAAAAGATACTACACGTGTAACTATGTAAGTCTATACTATATAATATAACTAATCAATAGTATTTTATATTGCATATGAGTTATGTTATTATTACTATTATCAACATAATCAAATTTCACTTTACTCTTTCAAAACATGCAAGGTTTAATTTAGTCCCTGAAAAAAAGAACAACAACTTCGAGTCGTTGAGAAGAAAAAGTAAGTTACAGTTTTCAAAATCATGTTTAAATTCTAGAACATTAAAACATTATAAGAATTTTGGAACCTATGATTTTCGCATGATAAACACATTAATAGACATAGCTTCATCTATGATGATGCGATGGATCGTAGAAATATACTTTTGCGTCTCTATCTATCCTTTTCCCTTTCATTCCTTGTCACGACTCGTTCTTTAAGGTAATTAGAATGAGAAACTTTATTGTAAATTAACTTTCACTCTTTCACTTGGATAGTTGAAGTGAATGTGCTCTATATTGTGCCTCGTAATATGATATGTATACTGTAAGATGTTTATTTGTTCTCAAAGATATTAGATCTCTATAATGGAAGAAGAATTGTCCAAAACTTAATATTATAGAATAAATGTATCGATCCCATTCTACGGTTGTGAAACCAATGGGTTGTAGCGGTGACTTTCTAGGCAAAAACAGACAATTGCTTGGTCATTGTTTGATATACTTGATTACTCGAGTTGCAACATGGAAGTGAATGAGACCAGTCTTGTAAAGAAACTTGATGGGTTATTGAACGATGTATGGGATGATAGGTTTTGTTTTGGTATTCTACAATAATGCGTCTATGTTTCTTTAATTTGTACAAATGTCTGGCAATAGAGCCTCACAGTCCCGCAGAAATTTAGAGAGTTATCAGATGGTGTTGATACAGGTTTGGAGCCTAGAAAGAAGTTGTCACAAATGAGATCATGCAAGTATATTATTTGACAAATCTAAATTCCTTTGATAGAACGGGAGAATTCAAAGCCAAGAAAGTATTTAAGTTGACCTAGTTTTTTGATCTTGAAGGATTCCTGGAGAACTACTTTGAGGGTGCTAAATTTAGAAAGTGAATTATCGGCTTGTATCGCATCATACCAATATACTATCAATAATGTGAATGACTAAGGCGAGATTCATACGCGGCTTGGTGATATTGTGTTGGAACGTGGTTAGCTTCTCATATGTTTTCCTACACGCCTCTTTAAGGCCATATATGGATTTAATAAGCTCTCTCACTTTGTTAGGTCTAGACGAGATAGCCACATGGGTTATTTCCATATAAACAACTTCTTGAAGGTTTCCATCTATGAATGTACTTTTTACATCAAGTTTATGTATATTCCAATTGTGCTTTGAGAGTTAGTGTGACTACTAGAATCACACTGGTCATTTTGGATGGAGGGGAGTATGTATCATAGAAATCTAGTCCCTATATTATGTTATACACTTTTGCCACAATATGGCCTTAAATTGTTCAATATACCATCTCTGTCATGCCTGCTTTTTTATGTCCGTTTGCATCCTAATGGTTTTACATGAGGAGGGAGGTCAACTAGTTTTCATATTCCAGTCCTCTCTAGGGCACCCAACTCGACTTGTTTGGTTTTGTTCGAAGTGTCGCACTTATAGCCTCGACATAAGACTTAGGTTCAGTTTGAACATTAATAGACAAGACAAAATGACAAAGAGATGAGGGGCATATAAGATAAAAACATTTAGACGAGATAATATAATTTAAAAAAACATCACATCAAAGTATAAAATTAAATGTATAGTAGATAGTGGGTAATGCTTAAATTAAATGTTCATAAACCCTATATACAATGCATAATAATTAAAATGGTCGTGATTTAAACAAACTAATTCAAAAACAAACAAAAAAAGAAAAATTTAATTCAAACTATGGTGAAAATAATATTATGCTTTTGAGACTGGTAAACGACAATTTAAAATTAAAATAGAGAACAGGGAGTTTACACTTCATCCAAATGAAGGATGACAAGTGAAGTTACCAAACATCTGTACCGTGGCAGGGTACTATTCAACCACTAGACCACTGGTGCTTATTGGGAGCACTTGCAAAAGATACTACACGTGTAACTATGTAAGTCTATACTATATAATATAACTAATCAATAGTATTTTATATTGCATATGAGTTATGTTATTATTACTATTATCAACATAATCAAATTTCACTTTACTCTTTCAAAACATGCAAGGTTTAATTTAGTCCCTGAAAAAAAGAACAACAACTTCGAGTCGTTGAGAAGAAAAAGTAAGTTACAGTTTTCAAAATCATGTTTAAATTCTAGAACATTAAAACATTATAAGAATTTTGGAACCTATGATTTTCGCATGATAAACACATTAATAGACATAGCTTCATCTATGATGATGCGATGGATCGTAGAAATATACTTTTGCGTCTCTATCTATCCTTTTCCCTTTCATTCCTTGTCACGACTCGTTCTTTAAGGTAATTAGAATGAGAAACTTTATTGTAAATTAACTTTCACTCTTTCACTTGGATAGTTGAAGTGAATGTGCTCTATATTGTGCCTCGTAATATGATATGTATACTGTAAGATGTTTATTTGTTCTCAAAGATATTAGATCTCTATAATGGAAGAAGAATTGTCCAAAACTTAATATTATAGAATAAATGTATCGATCCCATTCTACGGTTGTGAAACCAATGGGTTGTAGCGGTGACTTTCTAGGCAAAAACAGACAATTGCTTGGTCATTGTTTGATATACTTGATTACTCGAGTTGCAACATGGAAGTGAATGAGACCAGTCTTGTAAAGAAACTTGATGGGTTATTGAACGATGTATGGGATGATAGGTTTTGTTTTGGTATTCTACAATAATGCGTCTATGTTTCTTTAATTTGTACAAATGTCTGGCAATAGAGCCTCACAGTCCCGCAGAAATTTAAGAGAGTTATCAGATGGTGTTGATACAGGTTTGGAGCCTAGAAAGAAGTTGTCACAAATGAGATCATGCAAGTATATTATTTGACAAATCTAAATTCCTTTGATAGAACGGGAGAATTCAAAGCCAAGAAAGTATTTAAGTTGACCTAGTTTTTTGATCTTGAAGGATTCCTGGAGAACTACTTTGAGGGTGCTAAATTTAGAAAGTGAATTATCGGCTTGTATCGCATCATACCAATATACTATCAATAATGTGAATGACTAAGGCGAGATTCATACGCGGCTTGGTGATATTGTGTTGGAACGTGGTTAGCTTCTCATATGTTTTCCTACACGCCTCTTTAAGGCCATATATGGATTTAATAAGCTCTCTCACTTTGTTAGGTCTAGACGAGATAGCCACATGGGTTATTTCCATATAAACAACTTCTTGAAGGTTTCCATCTATGAATGTACTTTTTACATCAAGTTTATGTATATTCCAATTGTGCTTTGAGAGTTAGTGTGACTACTAGAATCACACTGGTCATTTTGGATGGAGGGGAGTATGTATCATAGAAATCTAGTCCCTATATTATGTTATACACTTTTGCCACAATATGGCCTTAAATTGTTCAATATACCATCTCTGTCATGCCTGCTTTTTTATGTCCGTTTGCATCCTAATGGTTTTACATGAGGAGGGAGGTCAACTAGTTTTCATATTCCAGTCCTCTCTAGGGCACCCAACTCGACTTGTTTGGTTTTGTTCGAAGTGTCGCACTTATAGCCTCGACATAAGACTTAGGTTCAGTTTGAACATTAATAGACAAGACAAAATGACAAAGAGATGAGGGGCATATAAGATAAAAACATTTAGACGAGATAATATAATTTAAAAAAACATCACATCAAAGTATAAAATTAAATGTATAGTAGATAGTGGGTAATGCTTAAATTAAATGTTCATAAACCCTATATACAATGCATAATAATTAAAATGGTCGTGATTTAAACAAACTAATTCAAAAACAAACAAAAAAAGAAAAATTTAATTCAAACTATGGTGAAAATAATATTATGCTTTTGAGACTGGTAAACGACAATTTAAAATTAAAATAGAGAACAGGGAGTTTACACTTCATCCAAATGAAGGATGACAAGTGAAGTTACCAAACATCTGTACCGTGGCAGGGTACTATTCAACCACTAGACCACTGGTGCTTATTGGGAGCACTTGCAAAAGATACTACACATGTAACTATGTAAGTCTATACTATATAATATAACTAATCAATAGTATTTTATATTGCATATGAGTTATGTTATTATTACTATTATCAACATAATCAAATTTCACTTTACTCTTTCAAAACATGCAAGGTTTAATTTAGTCCCTGAAAAAAAGAACAACAACTTCGAGTCGTTGAGAAGAAAAAGTAAGTTACAGTTTTCAAAATCATGTTTAAATTCTAGAACATTAAAACATTATAAGAATTTTGGAACCTATGATTTTCGCATGATAAACACATTAATAGACATAGCTTCATCTATGATGATGCGATGGATCGTAGAAATATACTTTTGCGTCTCTATCTATCCTTTTCCCTTTCATTCCTTGTCACGACTCGTTCTTTAAGGTAATTAGAATGAGAAACTTTATTGTAAATTAACTTTCACTCTTTCACTTGGATAGTTGAAGTGAATGTGCTCTATATTGTGCCTCGTAATATGATATGTATACTGTAAGATGTTTATTTGTTCTCAAAGATATTAGATCTCTATAATGGAAGAAGAATTGTCCAAAACTTAATATTATAGAATAAATGTATCGATCCCATTCTACGGTTGTGAAACCAATGGGTTGTAGCGGTGACTTTCTAGGCAAAAACAGACAATTGCTTGGTCATTGTTTGATATACTTGATTACTCGAGTTGCAACATGGAAGTGAATGAGACCAGTCTTGTAAAGAAACTTGATGGGTTATTGAACGATGTATGGGATGATAGGTTTTGTTTTGGTATTCTACAATAATGCGTCTATGTTTCTTTAATTTGTACAAATGTCTGGCAATAGAGCCTCACAGTCCCGCAGAAATTTAAGAGAGTTATCAGATGGTGTTGATACAGGTTTGGAGCCTAGAAAGAAGTTGTCACAAATGAGATCATGCAAGTATATTATTTGACAAATCTAAATTCCTTTGATAGAACGGGAGAATTCAAAGCCAAGAAAGTATTTAAGTTGACCTAGTTTTTTGATCTTGAAGGATTCCTGGAGAACTACTTTGAGGGTGCTAAATTTAGAAAGTGAATTATCGGCTTGTATCGCATCATACCAATATACTATCAATAATGTGAATGACTAAGGCGAGATTCATACGCGGCTTGGTGATATTGTGTTGGAACGTGGTTAGCTTCTCATATGTTTTCCTACACGCCTCTTTAAGGCCATATATGGATTTAATAAGCTCTCTCACTTTGTTAGGTCTAGACGAGATAGCCACATGGGTTATTTCCATATAAACAACTTCTTGAAGGTTTCCATCTATGAATGTACTTTTTACATCAAGTTTATGTATATTCCAATTGTGCTTTGAGAGTTAGTGTGACTACTAGAATCACACTGGTCATTTTGGATGGAGGGGAGTATGTATCATAGAAATCTAGTCCCTATATTATGTTATACACTTTTGCCACAATATGGCCTTAAATTGTTCAATATACCATCTCTGTCATGCCTGCTTTTTTATGTCCGTTTGCATCCTAATGGTTTTACATGAGGAGGGAGGTCAACTAGTTTTCATATTCCAGTCCTCTCTAGGGCACCCAACTCGACTTGTTTGGTTTTGTTCGAAGTGTCGCACTTATAGCCTCGACATAAGACTTAGGTTCAGTTTGAACATTAATAGACAAGACAAAATGACAAAGAGATGAGGGGCATATAAGATAAAAACATTTAGACGAGATAATATAATTTAAAAAAACATCACATCAAAGTATAAAATTAAATGTATAGTAGATAGTGGGTAATGCTTAAATTAAATGTTCATAAACCCTATATACAATGCATAATAATTAAAATGGTCGTGATTTAAACAAACTAATTCAAAAACAAACAAAAAAAGAAAAATTTAATTCAAACTATGGTGAAAATAATATTATGCTTTTGAGACTGGTAAACGACAATTTAAAATTAAAATAGAGAACAGGGAGTTTACACTTCATCCAAATGAAGGATGACAAGTGAAGTTACCAAACATCTGTACCGTGGCAGGGTACTATTCAACCACTAGACCACTGGTGCTTATTGGGAGCACTTGCAAAAGATACTACACATGTAACTATGTAAGTCTATACTATATAATATAACTAATCAATAGTATTTTATATTGCATATGAGTTATGTTATTATTACTATTATCAACATAATCAAATTTCACTTTACTCTTTCAAAACATGCAAGGTTTAATTTAGTCCCTGAAAAAAAGAACAACAACTTCGAGTCGTTGAGAAGAAAAAGTAAGTTACAGTTTTCAAAATCATGTTTAAATTCTAGAACATTAAAACATTATAAGAATTTTGGAACCTATGATTTTCGCATGATAAACACATTAATAGACATAGCTTCATCTATGATGATGCGATGGATCGTAGAAATATACTTTTGCGTCTCTATCTATCCTTTTCCCTTTCATTCCTTGTCACGACTCGTTCTTTAAGGTAATTAGAATGAGAAACTTTATTGTAAATTAACTTTCACTCTTTCACTTGGATAGTTGAAGTGAATGTGCTCTATATTGTGCCTCGTAATATGATATGTATACTGTAAGATGTTTATTTGTTCTCAAAGATATTAGATCTCTATAATGGAAGAAGAATTGTCCAAAACTTAATATTATAGAATAAATGTATCGATCCCATTCTACGGTTGTGAAACCAATGGGTTGTAGCGGTGACTTTCTAGGCAAAAACAGACAATTGCTTGGTCATTGTTTGATATACTTGATTACTCGAGTTGCAACATGGAAGTGAATGAGACCAGTCTTGTAAAGAAACTTGATGGGTTATTGAACGATGTATGGGATGATAGGTTTTGTTTTGGTATTCTACAATAATGCGTCTATGTTTCTTTAATTTGTACAAATGTCTGGCAATAGAGCCTCACAGTCCCGCAGAAATTTAAGAGAGTTATCAGATGGTGTTGATACAGGTTTGGAGCCTAGAAAGAAGTTGTCACAAATGAGATCATGCAAGTATATTATTTGACAAATCTAAATTCCTTTGATAGAACGGGAGAATTCAAAGCCAAGAAAGTATTTAAGTTGACCTAGTTTTTTGATCTTGAAGGATTCCTGGAGAACTACTTTGAGGGTGCTAAATTTAGAAAGTGAATTATCGGCTTGTATCGCATCATACCAATATACTATCAATAATGTGAATGACTAAGGCGAGATTCATACGCGGCTTGGTGATATTGTGTTGGAACGTGGTTAGCTTCTCATATGTTTTCCTACACGCCTCTTTAAGGCCATATATGGATTTAATAAGCTCTCTCACTTTGTTAGGTCTAGACGAGATAGCCACATGGGTTATTTCCATATAAACAACTTCTTGAAGGTTTCCATCTATGAATGTACTTTTTACATCAAGTTTATGTATATTCCAATTGTGCTTTGAGAGTTAGTGTGACTACTAGAATCACACTGGTCATTTTGGATGGAGGGGAGTATGTATCATAGAAATCTAGTCCCTATATTATGTTATACACTTTTGCCACAATATGGCCTTAAATTGTTCAATATACCATCTCTGTCATGCCTGCTTTTTTATGTCCGTTTGCATCCTAATGGTTTTACATGAGGAGGGAGGTCAACTAGTTTTCATATTCCAGTCCTCTCTAGGGCACCCAACTCGACTTGTTTGGTTTTGTTCGAAGTGTCGCACTTATAGCCTCGACATAAGACTTAGGTTCAGTTTGAACATTAATAGACAAGACAAAATGACAAAGAGATGAGGGGCATATAAGATAAAAACATTTAGACGAGATAATATAATTTAAAAAAACATCACATCAAAGTATAAAATTAAATGTATAGTAGATAGTGGGTAATGCTTAAATTAAATGTTCATAAACCCTATATACAATGCATAATAATTAAAATGGTCGTGATTTAAACAAACTAATTCAAAAACAAACAAAAAAAGAAAAATTTAATTCAAACTATGGTGAAAATAATATTATGCTTTTGAGACTGGTAAACGACAATTTAAAATTAAAATAGAGAACAGGGAGTTTACACTTCATCCAAATGAAGGATGACAAGTGAAGTTACCAAACATCTGTACCGTGGCAGGGTACTATTCAACCACTAGACCACTGGTGCTTATTGGGAGCACTTGCAAAAGATACTACACATGTAACTATGTAAGTCTATACTATATAATATAACTAATCAATAGTATTTTATATTGCATATGAGTTATGTTATTATTACTATTATCAACATAATCAAATTTCACTTTACTCTTTCAAAACATGCAAGGTTTAATTTAGTCCCTGAAAAAAAGAACAACAACTTCGAGTCGTTGAGAAGAAAAAGTAAGTTACAGTTTTCAAAATCATGTTTAAATTCTAGAACATTAAAACATTATAAGAATTTTGGAACCTATGATTTTCGCATGATAAACACATTAATAGACATAGCTTCATCTATGATGATGCGATGGATCGTAGAAATATACTTTTGCGTCTCTATCTATCCTTTTCCCTTTCATTCCTTGTCACGACTCGTTCTTTAAGGTAATTAGAATGAGAAACTTTATTGTAAATTAACTTTCACTCTTTCACTTGGATAGTTGAAGTGAATGTGCTCTATATTGTGCCTCGTAATATGATATGTATACTGTAAGATGTTTATTTGTTCTCAAAGATATTAGATCTCTATAATGGAAGAAGAATTGTCCAAAACTTAATATTATAGAATAAATGTATCGATCCCATTCTACGGTTGTGAAACCAATGGGTTGTAGCGGTGACTTTCTAGGCAAAAACAGACAATTGCTTGGTCATTGTTTGATATACTTGATTACTCGAGTTGCAACATGGAAGTGAATGAGACCAGTCTTGTAAAGAAACTTGATGGGTTATTGAACGATGTATGGGATGATAGGTTTTGTTTTGGTATTCTACAATAATGCGTCTATGTTTCTTTAATTTGTACAAATGTCTGGCAATAGAGCCTCACAGTCCCGCAGAAATTTAAGAGAGTTATCAGATGGTGTTGATACAGGTTTGGAGCCTAGAAAGAAGTTGTCACAAATGAGATCATGCAAGTATATTATTTGACAAATCTAAATTCCTTTGATAGAACGGGAGAATTCAAAGCCAAGAAAGTATTTAAGTTGACCTAGTTTTTTGATCTTGAAGGATTCCTGGAGAACTACTTTGAGGGTGCTAAATTTAGAAAGTGAATTATCGGCTTGTATCGCATCATACCAATATACTATCAATAATGTGAATGACTAAGGCGAGATTCATACGCGGCTTGGTGATATTGTGTTGGAACGTGGTTAGCTTCTCATATGTTTTCCTACACGCCTCTTTAAGGCCATATATGGATTTAATAAGCTCTCTCACTTTGTTAGGTCTAGACGAGATAGCCACATGGGTTATTTCCATATAAACAACTTCTTGAAGGTTTCCATCTATGAATGTACTTTTTACATCAAGTTTATGTATATTCCAATTGTGCTTTGAGAGTTAGTGTGACTACTAGAATCACACTGGTCATTTTGGATGGAGGGGAGTATGTATCATAGAAATCTAGTCCCTATATTATGTTATACACTTTTGCCACAATATGGCCTTAAATTGTTCAATATACCATCTCTGTCATGCCTGCTTTTTTATGTCCGTTTGCATCCTAATGGTTTTACATGAGGAGGGAGGTCAACTAGTTTTCATATTCCAGTCCTCTCTAGGGCACCCAACTCGACTTGTTTGGTTTTGTTCGAAGTGTCGCACTTATAGCCTCGACATAAGACTTAGGTTCAGTTTGAACATTAATAGACAAGACAAAATGACAAAGAGATGAGGGGCATATAAGATAAAAACATTTAGACGAGATAATATAATTTAAAAAAACATCACATCAAAGTATAAAATTAAATGTATAGTAGATAGTGGGTAATGCTTAAATTAAATGTTCATAAACCCTATATACAATGCATAATAATTAAAATGGTCGTGATTTAAACAAACTAATTCAAAAACAAACAAAAAAAGAAAAATTTAATTCAAACTATGGTGAAAATAATATTATGCTTTTGAGACTGGTAAACGACAATTTAAAATTAAAATAGAGAACAGGGAGTTTACACTTCATCCAAATGAAGGATGACAAGTGAAGTTACCAAACATCTGTACCGTGGCAGGGTACTATTCAACCACTAGACCACTGGTGCTTATTGGGAGCACTTGCAAAAGATACTACACATGTAACTATGTAAGTCTATACTATATAATATAACTAATCAATAGTATTTTATATTGCATATGAGTTATGTTATTATTACTATTATCAACATAATCAAATTTCACTTTACTCTTTCAAAACATGCAAGGTTTAATTTAGTCCCTGAAAAAAAGAACAACAACTTCGAGTCGTTGAGAAGAAAAAGTAAGTTACAGTTTTCAAAATCATGTTTAAATTCTAGAACATTAAAACATTATAAGAATTTTGGAACCTATGATTTTCGCATGATAAACACATTAATAGACATAGCTTCATCTATGATGATGCGATGGATCGTAGAAATATACTTTTGCGTCTCTATCTATCCTTTTCCCTTTCATTCCTTGTCACGACTCGTTCTTTAAGGTAATTAGAATGAGAAACTTTATTGTAAATTAACTTTCACTCTTTCACTTGGATAGTTGAAGTGAATGTGCTCTATATTGTGCCTCGTAATATGATATGTATACTGTAAGATGTTTATTTGTTCTCAAAGATATTAGATCTCTATAATGGAAGAAGAATTGTCCAAAACTTAATATTATAGAATAAATGTATCGATCCCATTCTACGGTTGTGAAACCAATGGGTTGTAGCGGTGACTTTCTAGGCAAAAACAGACAATTGCTTGGTCATTGTTTGATATACTTGATTACTCGAGTTGCAACATGGAAGTGAATGAGACCAGTCTTGTAAAGAAACTTGATGGGTTATTGAACGATGTATGGGATGATAGGTTTTGTTTTGGTATTCTACAATAATGCGTCTATGTTTCTTTAATTTGTACAAATGTCTGGCAATAGAGCCTCACAGTCCCGCAGAAATTTAAGAGAGTTATCAGATGGTGTTGATACAGGTTTGGAGCCTAGAAAGAAGTTGTCACAAATGAGATCATGCAAGTATATTATTTGACAAATCTAAATTCCTTTGATAGAACGGGAGAATTCAAAGCCAAGAAAGTATTTAAGTTGACCTAGTTTTTTGATCTTGAAGGATTCCTGGAGAACTACTTTGAGGGTGCTAAATTTAGAAAGTGAATTATCGGCTTGTATCGCATCATACCAATATACTATCAATAATGTGAATGACTAAGGCGAGATTCATACGCGGCTTGGTGATATTGTGTTGGAACGTGGTTAGCTTCTCATATGTTTTCCTACACGCCTCTTTAAGGCCATATATGGATTTAATAAGCTCTCTCACTTTGTTAGGTCTAGACGAGATAGCCACATGGGTTATTTCCATATAAACAACTTCTTGAAGGTTTCCATCTATGAATGTACTTTTTACATCAAGTTTATGTATATTCCAATTGTGCTTTGAGAGTTAGTGTGACTACTAGAATCACACTGGTCATTTTGGATGGAGGGGAGTATGTATCATAGAAATCTAGTCCCTATATTATGTTATACACTTTTGCCACAATATGGCCTTAAATTGTTCAATATACCATCTCTGTCATGCCTGCTTTTTTATGTCCGTTTGCATCCTAATGGTTTTACATGAGGAGGGAGGTCAACTAGTTTTCATATTCCAGTCCTCTCTAGGGCACCCAACTCGACTTGTTTGGTTTTGTTCGAAGTGTCGCACTTATAGCCTCGACATAAGACTTAGGTTCAGTTTGAACATTAATAGACAAGACAAAATGACAAAGAGATGAGGGGCATATAAGATAAAAACATTTAGACGAGATAATATAATTTAAAAAAACATCACATCAAAGTATAAAATTAAATGTATAGTAGATAGTGGGTAATGCTTAAATTAAATGTTCATAAACCCTATATACAATGCATAATAATTAAAATGGTCGTGATTTAAACAAACTAATTCAAAAACAAACAAAAAAAGAAAAATTTAATTCAAACTATGGTGAAAATAATATTATGCTTTTGAGACTGGTAAACGACAATTTAAAATTAAAATAGAGAACAGGGAGTTTACACTTCATCCAAATGAAGGATGACAAGTGAAGTTACCAAACATCTGTACCGTGGCAGGGTACTATTCAACCACTAGACCACTGGTGCTTATTGGGAGCACTTGCAAAAGATACTACACGTGTAACTATGTAAGTCTATACTATATAATATAACTAATCAATAGTATTTTATATTGCATATGAGTTATGTTATTATTACTATTATCAACATAATCAAATTTCACTTTACTCTTTCAAAACATGCAAGGTTTAATTTAGTCCCTGAAAAAAAGAACAACAACTTCGAGTCGTTGAGAAGAAAAAGTAAGTTACAGTTTTCAAAATCATGTTTAAATTCTAGAACATTAAAACATTATAAGAATTTTGGAACCTATGATTTTCGCATGATAAACACATTAATAGACATAGCTTCATCTATGATGATGCGATGGATCGTAGAAATATACTTTTGCGTCTCTATCTATCCTTTTCCCTTTCATTCCTTGTCACGACTCGTTCTTTAAGGTAATTAGAATGAGAAACTTTATTGTAAATTAACTTTCACTCTTTCACTTGGATAGTTGAAGTGAATGTGCTCTATATTGTGCCTCGTAATATGATATGTATACTGTAAGATGTTTATTTGTTCTCAAAGATATTAGATCTCTATAATGGAAGAAGAATTGTCCAAAACTTAATATTATAGAATAAATGTATCGATCCCATTCTACGGTTGTGAAACCAATGGGTTGTAGCGGTGACTTTCTAGGCAAAAACAGACAATTGCTTGGTCATTGTTTGATATACTTGATTACTCGAGTTGCAACATGGAAGTGAATGAGACCAGTCTTGTAAAGAAACTTGATGGGTTATTGAACGATGTATGGGATGATAGGTTTTGTTTTGGTATTCTACAATAATGCGTCTATGTTTCTTTAATTTGTACAAATGTCTGGCAATAGAGCCTCACAGTCCCGCAGAAATTTAAGAGAGTTATCAGATGGTGTTGATACAGGTTTGGAGCCTAGAAAGAAGTTGTCACAAATGAGATCATGCAAGTATATTATTTGACAAATCTAAATTCCTTTGATAGAACGGGAGAATTCAAAGCCAAGAAAGTATTTAAGTTGACCTAGTTTTTTGATCTTGAAGGATTCCTGGAGAACTACTTTGAGGGTGCTAAATTTAGAAAGTGAATTATCGGCTTGTATCGCATCATACCAATATACTATCAATAATGTGAATGACTAAGGCGAGATTCATACGCGGCTTGGTGATATTGTGTTGGAACGTGGTTAGCTTCTCATATGTTTTCCTACACGCCTCTTTAAGGCCATATATGGATTTAATAAGCTCTCTCACTTTGTTAGGTCTAGACGAGATAGCCACATGGGTTATTTCCATATAAACAACTTCTTGAAGGTTTCCATCTATGAATGTACTTTTTACATCAAGTTTATGTATATTCCAATTGTGCTTTGAGAGTTAGTGTGACTACTAGAATCACACTGGTCATTTTGGATGGAGGGGAGTATGTATCATAGAAATCTAGTCCCTATATTATGTTATACACTTTTGCCACAATATGGCCTTAAATTGTTCAATATACCATCTCTGTCATGCCTGCTTTTTTATGTCCGTTTGCATCCTAATGGTTTTACATGAGGAGGGAGGTCAACTAGTTTTCATATTCCAGTCCTCTCTAGGGCACCCAACTCGACTTGTTTGGTTTTGTTCGAAGTGTCGCACTTATAGCCTCGACATAAGACTTAGGTTCAGTTTGAACATTAATAGACAAGACAAAATGACAAAGAGATGAGGGGCATATAAGATAAAAACATTTAGACGAGATAATATAATTTAAAAAAACATCACATCAAAGTATAAAATTAAATGTATAGTAGATAGTGGGTAATGCTTAAATTAAATGTTCATAAACCCTATATACAATGCATAATAATTAAAATGGTCGTGATTTAAACAAACTAATTCAAAAACAAACAAAAAAAGAAAAATTTAATTCAAACTATGGTGAAAATAATATTATGCTTTTGAGACTGGTAAACGACAATTTAAAATTAAAATAGAGAACAGGGAGTTTACACTTCATCCAAATGAAGGATGACAAGTGAAGTTACCAAACATCTGTACCGTGGCAGGGTACTATTCAACCACTAGACCACTGGTGCTTATTGGGAGCACTTGCAAAAGATACTACACGTGTAACTATGTAAGTCTATACTATATAATATAACTAATCAATAGTATTTTATATTGCATATGAGTTATGTTATTATTACTATTATCAACATAATCAAATTTCACTTTACTCTTTCAAAACATGCAAGGTTTAATTTAGTCCCTGAAAAAAAGAACAACAACTTCGAGTCGTTGAGAAGAAAAAGTAAGTTACAGTTTTCAAAATCATGTTTAAATTCTAGAACATTAAAACATTATAAGAATTTTGGAACCTATGATTTTCGCATGATAAACACATTAATAGACATAGCTTCATCTATGATGATGCGATGGATCGTAGAAATATACTTTTGCGTCTCTATCTATCCTTTTCCCTTTCATTCCTTGTCACGACTCGTTCTTTAAGGTAATTAGAATGAGAAACTTTATTGTAAATTAACTTTCACTCTTTCACTTGGATAGTTGAAGTGAATGTGCTCTATATTGTGCCTCGTAATATGATATGTATACTGTAAGATGTTTATTTGTTCTCAAAGATATTAGATCTCTATAATGGAAGAAGAATTGTCCAAAACTTAATATTATAGAATAAATGTATCGATCCCATTCTACGGTTGTGAAACCAATGGGTTGTAGCGGTGACTTTCTAGGCAAAAACAGACAATTGCTTGGTCATTGTTTGATATACTTGATTACTCGAGTTGCAACATGGAAGTGAATGAGACCAGTCTTGTAAAGAAACTTGATGGGTTATTGAACGATGTATGGGATGATAGGTTTTGTTTTGGTATTCTACAATAATGCGTCTATGTTTCTTTAATTTGTACAAATGTCTGGCAATAGAGCCTCACAGTCCCGCAGAAATTTAAGAGAGTTATCAGATGGTGTTGATACAGGTTTGGAGCCTAGAAAGAAGTTGTCACAAATGAGATCATGCAAGTATATTATTTGACAAATCTAAATTCCTTTGATAGAACGGGAGAATTCAAAGCCAAGAAAGTATTTAAGTTGACCTAGTTTTTTGATCTTGAAGGATTCCTGGAGAACTACTTTGAGGGTGCTAAATTTAGAAAGTGAATTATCGGCTTGTATCGCATCATACCAATATACTATCAATAATGTGAATGACTAAGGCGAGATTCATACGCGGCTTGGTGATATTGTGTTGGAACGTGGTTAGCTTCTCATATGTTTTCCTACACGCCTCTTTAAGGCCATATATGGATTTAATAAGCTCTCTCACTTTGTTAGGTCTAGACGAGATAGCCACATGGGTTATTTCCATATAAACAACTTCTTGAAGGTTTCCATCTATGAATGTACTTTTTACATCAAGTTTATGTATATTCCAATTGTGCTTTGAGAGTTAGTGTGACTACTAGAATCACACTGGTCATTTTGGATGGAGGGGAGTATGTATCATAGAAATCTAGTCCCTATATTATGTTATACACTTTTGCCACAATATGGCCTTAAATTGTTCAATATACCATCTCTGTCATGCCTGCTTTTTTATGTCCGTTTGCATCCTAATGGTTTTACATGAGGAGGGAGGTCAACTAGTTTTCATATTCCAGTCCTCTCTAGGGCACCCAACTCGACTTGTTTGGTTTTGTTCGAAGTGTCGCACTTATAGCCTCGACATAAGACTTAGGTTCAGTTTGAACATTAATAGACAAGACAAAATGACAAAGAGATGAGGGGCATATAAGATAAAAACATTTAGACGAGATAATATAATTTAAAAAAACATCACATCAAAGTATAAAATTAAATGTATAGTAGATAGTGGGTAATGCTTAAATTAAATGTTCATAAACCCTATATACAATGCATAATAATTAAAATGGTCGTGATTTAAACAAACTAATTCAAAAACAAACAAAAAAAGAAAAATTTAATTCAAACTATGGTGAAAATAATATTATGCTTTTGAGACTGGTAAACGACAATTTAAAATTAAAATAGAGAACAGGGAGTTTACACTTCATCCAAATGAAGGATGACAAGTGAAGTTACCAAACATCTGTACCGTGGCAGGGTACTATTCAACCACTAGACCACTGGTGCTTATTGGGAGCACTTGCAAAAGATACTACACGTGTAACTATGTAAGTCTATACTATATAATATAACTAATCAATAGTATTTTATATTGCATATGAGTTATGTTATTATTACTATTATCAACATAATCAAATTTCACTTTACTCTTTCAAAACATGCAAGGTTTAATTTAGTCCCTGAAAAAAAGAACAACAACTTCGAGTCGTTGAGAAGAAAAAGTAAGTTACAGTTTTCAAAATCATGTTTAAATTCTAGAACATTAAAACATTATAAGAATTTTGGAACCTATGATTTTCGCATGATAAACACATTAATAGACATAGCTTCATCTATGATGATGCGATGGATCGTAGAAATATACTTTTGCGTCTCTATCTATCCTTTTCCCTTTCATTCCTTGTCACGACTCGTTCTTTAAGGTAATTAGAATGAGAAACTTTATTGTAAATTAACTTTCACTCTTTCACTTGGATAGTTGAAGTGAATGTGCTCTATATTGTGCCTCGTAATATGATATGTATACTGTAAGATGTTTATTTGTTCTCAAAGATATTAGATCTCTATAATGGAAGAAGAATTGTCCAAAACTTAATATTATAGAATAAATGTATCGATCCCATTCTACGGTTGTGAAACCAATGGGTTGTAGCGGTGACTTTCTAGGCAAAAACAGACAATTGCTTGGTCATTGTTTGATATACTTGATTACTCGAGTTGCAACATGGAAGTGAATGAGACCAGTCTTGTAAAGAAACTTGATGGGTTATTGAACGATGTATGGGATGATAGGTTTTGTTTTGGTATTCTACAATAATGCGTCTATGTTTCTTTAATTTGTACAAATGTCTGGCAATAGAGCCTCACAGTCCCGCAGAAATTTAAGAGAGTTATCAGATGGTGTTGATACAGGTTTGGAGCCTAGAAAGAAGTTGTCACAAATGAGATCATGCAAGTATATTATTTGACAAATCTAAATTCCTTTGATAGAACGGGAGAATTCAAAGCCAAGAAAGTATTTAAGTTGACCTAGTTTTTTGATCTTGAAGGATTCCTGGAGAACTACTTTGAGGGTGCTAAATTTAGAAAGTGAATTATCGGCTTGTATCGCATCATACCAATATACTATCAATAATGTGAATGACTAAGGCGAGATTCATACGCGGCTTGGTGATATTGTGTTGGAACGTGGTTAGCTTCTCATATGTTTTCCTACACGCCTCTTTAAGGCCATATATGGATTTAATAAGCTCTCTCACTTTGTTAGGTCTAGACGAGATAGCCACATGGGTTATTTCCATATAAACAACTTCTTGAAGGTTTCCATCTATGAATGTACTTTTTACATCAAGTTTATGTATATTCCAATTGTGCTTTGAGAGTTAGTGTGACTACTAGAATCACACTGGTCATTTTGGATGGAGGGGAGTATGTATCATAGAAATCTAGTCCCTATATTATGTTATACACTTTTGCCACAATATGGCCTTAAATTGTTCAATATACCATCTCTGTCATGCCTGCTTTTTTATGTCCGTTTGCATCCTAATGGTTTTACATGAGGAGGGAGGTCAACTAGTTTTCATATTCCAGTCCTCTCTAGGGCACCCAACTCGACTTGTTTGGTTTTGTTCGAAGTGTCGCACTTATAGCCTCGACATAAGACTTAGGTTCAGTTTGAACATTAATAGACAAGACAAAATGACAAAGAGATGAGGGGCATATAAGATAAAAACATTTAGACGAGATAATATAATTTAAAAAAACATCACATCAAAGTATAAAATTAAATGTATAGTAGATAGTGGGTAATGCTTAAATTAAATGTTCATAAACCCTATATACAATGCATAATAATTAAAATGGTCGTGATTTAAACAAACTAATTCAAAAACAAACAAAAAAAGAAAAATTTAATTCAAACTATGGTGAAAATAATATTATGCTTTTGAGACTGGTAAACGACAATTTAAAATTAAAATAGAGAACAGGGAGTTTACACTTCATCCAAATGAAGGATGACAAGTGAAGTTACCAAACATCTGTACCGTGGCAGGGTACTATTCAACCACTAGACCACTGGTGCTTATTGGGAGCACTTGCAAAAGATACTACACATGTAACTATGTAAGTCTATACTATATAATATAACTAATCAATAGTATTTTATATTGCATATGAGTTATGTTATTATTACTATTATCAACATAATCAAATTTCACTTTACTCTTTCAAAACATGCAAGGTTTAATTTAGTCCCTGAAAAAAAGAACAACAACTTCGAGTCGTTGAGAAGAAAAAGTAAGTTACAGTTTTCAAAATCATGTTTAAATTCTAGAACATTAAAACATTATAAGAATTTTGGAACCTATGATTTTCGCATGATAAACACATTAATAGACATAGCTTCATCTATGATGATGCGATGGATCGTAGAAATATACTTTTGCGTCTCTATCTATCCTTTTCCCTTTCATTCCTTGTCACGACTCGTTCTTTAAGGTAATTAGAATGAGAAACTTTATTGTAAATTAACTTTCACTCTTTCACTTGGATAGTTGAAGTGAATGTGCTCTATATTGTGCCTCGTAATATGATATGTATACTGTAAGATGTTTATTTGTTCTCAAAGATATTAGATCTCTATAATGGAAGAAGAATTGTCCAAAACTTAATATTATAGAATAAATGTATCGATCCCATTCTACGGTTGTGAAACCAATGGGTTGTAGCGGTGACTTTCTAGGCAAAAACAGACAATTGCTTGGTCATTGTTTGATATACTTGATTACTCGAGTTGCAACATGGAAGTGAATGAGACCAGTCTTGTAAAGAAACTTGATGGGTTATTGAACGATGTATGGGATGATAGGTTTTGTTTTGGTATTCTACAATAATGCGTCTATGTTTCTTTAATTTGTACAAATGTCTGGCAATAGAGCCTCACAGTCCCGCAGAAATTTAAGAGAGTTATCAGATGGTGTTGATACAGGTTTGGAGCCTAGAAAGAAGTTGTCACAAATGAGATCATGCAAGTATATTATTTGACAAATCTAAATTCCTTTGATAGAACGGGAGAATTCAAAGCCAAGAAAGTATTTAAGTTGACCTAGTTTTTTGATCTTGAAGGATTCCTGGAGAACTACTTTGAGGGTGCTAAATTTAGAAAGTGAATTATCGGCTTGTATCGCATCATACCAATATACTATCAATAATGTGAATGACTAAGGCGAGATTCATACGCGGCTTGGTGATATTGTGTTGGAACGTGGTTAGCTTCTCATATGTTTTCCTACACGCCTCTTTAAGGCCATATATGGATTTAATAAGCTCTCTCACTTTGTTAGGTCTAGACGAGATAGCCACATGGGTTATTTCCATATAAACAACTTCTTGAAGGTTTCCATCTATGAATGTACTTTTTACATCAAGTTTATGTATATTCCAATTGTGCTTTGAGAGTTAGTGTGACTACTAGAATCACACTGGTCATTTTGGATGGAGGGGAGTATGTATCATAGAAATCTAGTCCCTATATTATGTTATACACTTTTGCCACAATATGGCCTTAAATTGTTCAATATACCATCTCTGTCATGCCTGCTTTTTTATGTCCGTTTGCATCCTAATGGTTTTACATGAGGAGGGAGGTCAACTAGTTTTCATATTCCAGTCCTCTCTAGGGCACCCAACTCGACTTGTTTGGTTTTGTTCGAAGTGTCGCACTTATAGCCTCGACATAAGACTTAGGTTCAGTTTGAACATTAATAGACAAGACAAAATGACAAAGAGATGAGGGGCATATAAGATAAAAACATTTAGACGAGATAATATAATTTAAAAAAACATCACATCAAAGTATAAAATTAAATGTATAGTAGATAGTGGGTAATGCTTAAATTAAATGTTCATAAACCCTATATACAATGCATAATAATTAAAATGGTCGTGATTTAAACAAACTAATTCAAAAACAAACAAAAAAAGAAAAATTTAATTCAAACTATGGTGAAAATAATATTATGCTTTTGAGACTGGTAAACGACAATTTAAAATTAAAATAGAGAACAGGGAGTTTACACTTCATCCAAATGAAGGATGACAAGTGAAGTTACCAAACATCTGTACCGTGGCAGGGTACTATTCAACCACTAGACCACTGGTGCTTATTGGGAGCACTTGCAAAAGATACTACACATGTAACTATGTAAGTCTATACTATATAATATAACTAATCAATAGTATTTTATATTGCATATGAGTTATGTTATTATTACTATTATCAACATAATCAAATTTCACTTTACTCTTTCAAAACATGCAAGGTTTAATTTAGTCCCTGAAAAAAAGAACAACAACTTCGAGTCGTTGAGAAGAAAAAGTAAGTTACAGTTTTCAAAATCATGTTTAAATTCTAGAACATTAAAACATTATAAGAATTTTGGAACCTATGATTTTCGCATGATAAACACATTAATAGACATAGCTTCATCTATGATGATGCGATGGATCGTAGAAATATACTTTTGCGTCTCTATCTATCCTTTTCCCTTTCATTCCTTGTCACGACTCGTTCTTTAAGGTAATTAGAATGAGAAACTTTATTGTAAATTAACTTTCACTCTTTCACTTGGATAGTTGAAGTGAATGTGCTCTATATTGTGCCTCGTAATATGATATGTATACTGTAAGATGTTTATTTGTTCTCAAAGATATTAGATCTCTATAATGGAAGAAGAATTGTCCAAAACTTAATATTATAGAATAAATGTATCGATCCCATTCTACGGTTGTGAAACCAATGGGTTGTAGCGGTGACTTTCTAGGCAAAAACAGACAATTGCTTGGTCATTGTTTGATATACTTGATTACTCGAGTTGCAACATGGAAGTGAATGAGACCAGTCTTGTAAAGAAACTTGATGGGTTATTGAACGATGTATGGGATGATAGGTTTTGTTTTGGTATTCTACAATAATGCGTCTATGTTTCTTTAATTTGTACAAATGTCTGGCAATAGAGCCTCACAGTCCCGCAGAAATTTAAGAGAGTTATCAGATGGTGTTGATACAGGTTTGGAGCCTAGAAAGAAGTTGTCACAAATGAGATCATGCAAGTATATTATTTGACAAATCTAAATTCCTTTGATAGAACGGGAGAATTCAAAGCCAAGAAAGTATTTAAGTTGACCTAGTTTTTTGATCTTGAAGGATTCCTGGAGAACTACTTTGAGGGTGCTAAATTTAGAAAGTGAATTATCGGCTTGTATCGCATCATACCAATATACTATCAATAATGTGAATGACTAAGGCGAGATTCATACGCGGCTTGGTGATATTGTGTTGGAACGTGGTTAGCTTCTCATATGTTTTCCTACACGCCTCTTTAAGGCCATATATGGATTTAATAAGCTCTCTCACTTTGTTAGGTCTAGACGAGATAGCCACATGGGTTATTTCCATATAAACAACTTCTTGAAGGTTTCCATCTATGAATGTACTTTTTACATCAAGTTTATGTATATTCCAATTGTGCTTTGAGAGTTAGTGTGACTACTAGAATCACACTGGTCATTTTGGATGGAGGGGAGTATGTATCATAGAAATCTAGTCCCTATATTATGTTATACACTTTTGCCACAATATGGCCTTAAATTGTTCAATATACCATCTCTGTCATGCCTGCTTTTTTATGTCCGTTTGCATCCTAATGGTTTTACATGAGGAGGGAGGTCAACTAGTTTTCATATTCCAGTCCTCTCTAGGGCACCCAACTCGACTTGTTTGGTTTTGTTCGAAGTGTCGCACTTATAGCCTCGACATAAGACTTAGGTTCAGTTTGAACATTAATAGACAAGACAAAATGACAAAGAGATGAGGGGCATATAAGATAAAAACATTTAGACGAGATAATATAATTTAAAAAAACATCACATCAAAGTATAAAATTAAATGTATAGTAGATAGTGGGTAATGCTTAAATTAAATGTTCATAAACCCTATATACAATGCATAATAATTAAAATGGTCGTGATTTAAACAAACTAATTCAAAAACAAACAAAAAAAGAAAAATTTAATTCAAACTATGGTGAAAATAATATTATGCTTTTGAGACTGGTAAACGACAATTTAAAATTAAAATAGAGAACAGGGAGTTTACACTTCATCCAAATGAAGGATGACAAGTGAAGTTACCAAACATCTGTACCGTGGCAGGGTACTATTCAACCACTAGACCACTGGTGCTTATTGGGAGCACTTGCAAAAGATACTACACATGTAACTATGTAAGTCTATACTATATAATATAACTAATCAATAGTATTTTATATTGCATATGAGTTATGTTATTATTACTATTATCAACATAATCAAATTTCACTTTACTCTTTCAAAACATGCAAGGTTTAATTTAGTCCCTGAAAAAAAGAACAACAACTTCGAGTCGTTGAGAAGAAAAAGTAAGTTACAGTTTTCAAAATCATGTTTAAATTCTAGAACATTAAAACATTATAAGAATTTTGGAACCTATGATTTTCGCATGATAAACACATTAATAGACATAGCTTCATCTATGATGATGCGATGGATCGTAGAAATATACTTTTGCGTCTCTATCTATCCTTTTCCCTTTCATTCCTTGTCACGACTCGTTCTTTAAGGTAATTAGAATGAGAAACTTTATTGTAAATTAACTTTCACTCTTTCACTTGGATAGTTGAAGTGAATGTGCTCTATATTGTGCCTCGTAATATGATATGTATACTGTAAGATGTTTATTTGTTCTCAAAGATATTAGATCTCTATAATGGAAGAAGAATTGTCCAAAACTTAATATTATAGAATAAATGTATCGATCCCATTCTACGGTTGTGAAACCAATGGGTTGTAGCGGTGACTTTCTAGGAAAAAACAGACAATTGCTTGGTCATTGTTTGATATACTTGATTACTCGAGTTGCAACATGGAAGTGAATGAGACCAGTCTTGTAAAGAAACTTGATGGGTTATTGAACGATGTATGGGATGATAGGTTTTGTTTTGGTATTCTACAATAATGCGTCTATGTTTCTTTAATTTATACAAATGTCTGGCAATAGAGCCTCACAGTCCCGCAGAAATTTAAGAGAGTTATCAGATGGTGTTGATACAGGTTTGGAGCCTAGAAAGAAGTTGTCACAAATGAGATCATGCAAGTATATTATTTGACAAATCTAAATTCCTTTGATAGAACGGGAGAATTCAAAGCCAAGAAAGTATTTAAGTTGACCTAGTTTTTTGATCTTGAAGGATTCCTGGAGAACTACTTTGAGGGTGCTAAATTTAGAAAGTGAATTATCGGCTTGTATCGCATCATACCAATATACTATCAATAATGTGAATGACTAAGGCGAGATTCATACGCGGCTTGGTGATATTGTGTTGGAACGTGGTTAGCTTCTCATATGTTTTCCTACACGCCTCTTTAAGGCCATATATGGATTTAATAAGCTCTCTCACTTTGTTAGGTCTAGACGAGATAGCCACATGGGTTATTTCCATATAAACAACTTCTTGAAGGTTTCCATCTATGAATGTACTTTTTACATCAAGTTTATGTATATTCCAATTGTGCTTTGAGAGTTAGTGTGACTACTAGAATCACACTGGTCATTTTGGATGGAGGGGAGTATGTATCATAGAAATCTAGTCCCTATATTATGTTATACACTTTTGCCACAATATGGCCTTAAATTGTTCAATATACCATCTCTGTCATGCCTGCTTTTTTATGTCCGTTTGCATCCTAATGGTTTTACATGAGGAGGGAGGTCAACTAGTTTTCATATTCCAGTCCTCTCTAGGGCACCCAACTCGACTTGTTTGGTTTTGTTCGAAGTGTCGCAATTATAGCCTCGACATAAGACTTAGGTTCAGTTTGAACATTAATAGACAAGACAAAATGACAAAGAGATGAGGGGCATATAAGATAAAAACATTTAGACGAGATAATATAATTTAAAAAAACATCACATCAAAGTATAAAATTAAATGTATAGTAGATAGTGGGTAATGCTTAAATTAAATGTTCATAAACCCTGTATACAATGCATAATAATTAAAATGGTCGTGATTTAAACAAACTAATTCAAAAACAAACAAAAAAAGAAAAATTTAATTCAAACTATGGTGAAAATAATATTATGCTTTTGAGACTGGTAAACGACAATTTAAAATTAAAATAGAGAACAGGGAGTTTACACTTCATCCAAATGAAGGATGACAAGTGAAGTTACCAAACATCTGTACCGTGGCAGGGTACTATTCAACCACTAGACCACTGGTGCTTATTGGGAGCACTTGCAAAAGATACTACACATGTAACTATGTAAGTCTATACTATATAATATAACTAATCAATAGTATTTTATATTGCATATGAGTTATGTTATTATTACTATTATCAACATAATCAAATTTCACTTTACTCTTTCAAAACATGCAAGGTTTAATTTAGTCCCTGAAAAAAAGAACAACAACTTCGAGTCGTTGAGAAGAAAAAGTAAGTTACAGTTTTCAAAATCATGTTTAAATTCTAGACCATTAAAACATTATAAGAATTTTGGAACCTATGATTTTCGCATGATAAACACATTAATAGACATAGCTTCATCTATGATGATGCGATGGATCGTAGAAATATACTTTTGCGTCTCTATCTATCCTTTTCCCTTTCATTCCTTGTCACGACTCGTTCTTTAAGGTAATTAGAATGAGAAACTTTATTGTAAATTAACTTTCACTCTTTCACTTGGATAGTTGAAGTGAATGTGCTCTATATTGTGCCTCGTAATATGATATGTATACTGTAAGATGTTTATTTGTTCTCAAAGATATTAGATCTCTATAATGGAAGAAGAATTGTCCAAAACTTAATATTATAGAATAAATGTATCGATCCCATTCTACGGTTGTGAAACCAATGGGTTGTAGCGGTGACTTTCTAGGCAAAAACAGACAATTGCTTGGTCATTGTTTGATATACTTGATTACTCGAGTTGCAACATGGAAGTGAATGAGACCAGTCTTGTAAAGAAACTTGATGGGTTATGTAACACCTCAAAATTTGCCCTCTTCTCTTGGGAACTAAGCTAATCATATTGCATATCATTTTAGGTCATTAGGCATTTCATATTGCATAGCATGTGGTTATATTGTGCAAGCCATTCTCCCAAGTCTTGATCAGAAGATGGGAAGTCAAAGTGCAAGCCTAGGGTTGATTGGTCATGGCCATCTGAGGATTGGGCTGTGAATTAGGGTTTCATGATTCTCAATGGATGTTGGTCTTCATCTTGATTGAATTGATACATCATCATCATCATGTTGGGATGTCATCAGGAGATTGAAGAGGATTCCTTGAGGTTAGGGTTTTGACCACTGGTCAACCCTAATCAGTTGCATTGGGCCAATCAGGGCTGGATCAGGAGATGGGGCTTGTGATGGTTATGAGGTTCATTCTATGATTATATGGTGATTATTGAGGCTAGGGTGTCACCCTTGAGCCATTTCAGTTGAAGATTGGGGTTCAATTTGATCTATGCATTGCCAGATTCATCTATCAGATGAAAAGTCAACTGTGGTCAACTGAACATGATCTGGTGAATTTGAAGGTGAAAATGAGTTGAAGACACTTCATTCATGTTGGAACAAGTGTTGAATGACATCTCAAAGCTTAAAAATGAAGAAAATCAAGTCAGGACAAAAACTGCCAAAAATAGAAAGTGACTTGTAGCTGAAGTTTCCAAAAATGGAAAGTTTTTGACCTCAAAAACAGAAGTCCAAGGAAGCTTCAAATGAAAAATTGTTCAACATGACAGATGTAGATCTTGTTCTCACCTTTCCAAAAAGTCCAAGAACTTGAAAATCCAATGTGTGGTTTGCAAGATATGGCTCAGTGAATTTCAGAAAAGACCGTAATCAGGAGGCCATAACTACCACATACTTTGTCCAAATTGCAAGTTCTTTATATGCACAAACTCCATTTGACATGTACTTTGAGGGTGCATCATTGGATTTTCCCAAAAATGGCCAAGGCAAAAAGTCACTTTTCAACTGGACAGCTGAATTGGACCAGGGGCAAAATCGTCCAAATGTCAAAATAATTGGAATTTTTGAATGGGACTTTTTCCAACACCTCAGGAATGGCATTTGGAGTGTGTTTGAATATTCATTTCATGCATAGGCCTTTTAAATTGAGATTTGGCTTGAAAAGTGAAATGGTGAAAATTGGTCATTTTGCATACACATAGTGAATTTGAGAATGGAGCAACCAATCAGCATGGGACAAGTTCCTACAGCTCATACATGATATTTAGGGGTTGTGTGAGGTGTCAAAACAGGTGTCAATGAGCTGGCTATGGAATTGACAATTTTGCCCTTATTTGCACAATTACCATTTTCACTTAACATGCCATTTAACTAATCAAGTGGATTAAGCATGGATTAGGCTCACATATATAATCAAAATCACTTGCTAATCATAACAGAATGCACAATTACCAAGTTCAGATCTCAAAACTCTCCAAATTCTCAAGATTGCTCAAGAACACCAACACCTTCAAATCCAAGTTTCTTCACCAAACCTTGACCAATTTACACGATTCCTTTTGCATTCATCTTCTCTAATCATTATCTTGGACTGTTTTGGAAAGTTGGAGCATGAAGTGCATCGAATCGCAGCTGTCCAATATCACTCCATCCATGGTGAAATCGAAGTTTGAGCAATAGGAGCGAAATTGAAGGGAGCTGAGCTTCGCATCACCTTGCCACGAGCCTGCACTGCCACTGTTTCACCAAATTGCGCCTTGATTCCATCGGATTCGCTGCTGCCATAGCAGGTTGGTCAAAATTCGACCTCGAGCTTTCATTTAACTATTGTGTGCGTGTGGTAGAGTGTATCACGTAGATCATCATGCTGGTTTCGGAATTGAAAATGATCAATCGTAGGCGGAGAAATCTTAACTCGAAGTTTAGATCTAGAACCCTAAGTTCAACGATTCGCACGATTTAGGAAGTTTTAGTTTGATTAGAGTTGAGATTCATGTTCTACGTGTTGTAACGGTTCCAACGACTATAAGTTTGTTAGTTTTGGTTAGGATTCGTGAATTTGGTGTTCTTGAGCTCCATTGAAATTTCTGGAAATGTTGTGTGATGAAGACGATGAACAAGGCTGTTTGATCCAAATTTCCATTTGAAAATTCAAAAATGCTGTTTCCCTCCCGCGCTCAAAATAATTACAGTTATGCCACTGTGCAGTTTTAATTAATTCATTTAATTTCTAAAAAATATTTAACACTTTAAAAAATTCATAAAAAATAGTAAAAAATTCCTAAAAATATGGAGATTTTTTCCTTGACTTTGTTGACTTGTGTAGGATTTTTTTGACCTATTGGTCAAAGTTGTGCTTGGCAAATATTTTATTTGACTTAGACTTGTTTCACATGTGTCCATTTTTGATACATTTTGGCAATTTGATCATAAAATACTCATATCATAAAATAAATGGCTGAAAATTTTTGTGGTGGTTCTTGACTCATTGAGGATTATTTATATGTAAATTTCATGAATTTTTGATACCTGGTTAGAGAGCAGCAAATTCTGGAACATAGGTGTGACAATTTGTGTCACACCTCTTGATGTCAACTTGTTGAATTTAATTGGATAACCTATGCATGTTAGAATTGAATGAAATTTGGCATGGTGAATTGTTGATATGTTAGGATGTTGTATGAATTTTTGTAGAATTTTTCACTGTATTTTCAATTTGATCATGATTTTTCATTTCTGGTGATTGAAATTGCAAGCTCATGTGATACATGTTGGTAGATTGATTGGGAAATCCTCATATTGTATTGTATGGCCATGAAATTTGATATGCATGAACTAGACACATTGTGTGACCTCCCTGTTTTGGTCTCATCCATTTCTTTTTTGTTTTCAATGAGATATGAATTTTTGAATTGGATGTATGCATTGATGGTGTGAATTGAAGCATGAAATTGTGTCTGTTTTTGTTGATTTTCATTGACATAGTTCTATTTGCCCAATTGAGCTCAAATTTGACATGGTAGACCTTGATTGCCCCCTGTTTAGGTGTATTTAATTTGAGAATTTTTGGATGTGTTTTGGCATGGCTTTGAATGCAATACTTCTGTTTGTATATTTGGTGCTTCATTTGAACCAATATGGATTGTTTTGTGCATGAATTGAACTTGATGGATGATATAAACATGAGACCAAGGATGTTTGCTCTTGTTTGATGTTAATTTGATGTTGGATGGTGGATACCTTGCTGTTTTAACTTTTTTCTTGCTTTGGGACCCTAGGCTTGGCCTAGTGGTCTAGTTGCTAATGTTTGCTTGGTTTTTCAGGATCAAAAGCATAATGTACATGGAGAATGATACAAGTTGATTTTAATTGATGTTGTGGATGTTTGTACACTAACATAACATTGTTTTGTAGGTGTTGGAGCTTGGGCTTAAGCCTTGGGCTTGTTTTGTGTTGTATTGTTTGAGCTGTTTAACTGTTTGCTTTACAGTTTATCTGATTGAATACTGACTGAGTTTGATTGTTTCCAGGTACTTTAGTTGCTCAGTTCCTTGTGAACTATTGCTTTGCTTTGCTTTGCATAAGCCACTTGCATCGAGGTAACTTCCTAACTTCATGTAGTCTGGAGACCCGGCTGTTACCGGGCCGGGCAAATTGTCTGAAGTCCTCCTTAAGAGGCAATGCTTGTGTATGTTTATTTTTAAGCCCAAGCAGGAAAAGCCCTTCAAGTAAGGCAATTGGTGGAAGTTAGGGACAAGCAGTCTGTCCCCCACTATTCAGTTGAGTCTTCTCCTTGCTCCCATTACATGGTTGTAGCATTGAGATCAAAAGCCCAAGATCTGTGCAGTGCACATTGAGTCAGAGTCATCGAGTATAGAAGGGTTCCCCTATTCTGGACCCATGCTCATTTGTCAGCTCTCCCTGGTTAGGGATAAGAGCTGTGAGGTCTCATCCTCACTTCATCCTTTCATCTGCTTCACCTTAGCCTCGTAATGGCAAGGTTAAGAGCAAAACCAGTCTGTACAGACGACTCGCTTCGGCGGTCAAACCCCCATTGATTGAGCCTCTTGTTTGGTTATAGTGGGTGTTTTGTGATTATTTGATTGACATGCTTGTTTGAGATACCTGTTCTCATTTGATGATATATGATTGTATGCTTGTGTGCTAGCTTCTTTCCTGGTTAGGTTAGTTTGCTTATGCAAGTAGGATAGAAAACCGAACTTAGGGTGACTTTTCATGACAACATTAGGCTCGAGTCTCAGCTCCCTAGTGTCGTGTTTTCCCCCCGGTTTCTGGTTAGCAATTTAGTCCCTTTCAGGGGAACTACATCGCCCTGATCCTCGTGCCAGACGAGGTATGTAGGCAGGAGGTCGTGCGAGACCTCTCCGGGCGCCTTTTTATTTATTTGTTGGTTTGTTTGCTTTGTTATCTGATTATGTATGTTTGGGTTCGGATGCCGACGTAAGTCCAGGATTGGCTGTCGGGCTCCATGTTTGCCCTTTTGAGTGTGTTTTGGTTCGGATGCTGACGTGATTCCATCCAGTGGTTGTCGGGCTCCATGTTTGCCACTCTTGTTTGTTTGTGCGTTTTGGTGTTGTTTGGCGTGTGTAAGCCGAACTACAGTGGCTCTGATTCTTGTTCCAGACAAGATATGTAGGCATAAGGTGCGATACCTTATCGAGCCCGTTCCTCTTAACCCCACCTGCGTTCCCCTGTGTGTGTGTGTGATGTTTAGCGACCTTTTCTTTATTCTAGGACGTGGATCCCTAGGAGTACCTAGGACGTGAGGGGTGCTAATACCTTCCCCTCGCGTAACCGACTCCCGAACCTTTTCTCTCTGGTCGCGAGACCATGTCTTTCCAGGTTTCTCTGAGCGTTTCCTTTCCCTATCTTGGGATAAATAACGTTTAGTGGCGGCTCTGTGTGTTTTATTTTTGAGTCTCGCCGGTTGTTTTTTTCGCAGGATGCGACAGCTGGCGACTCTGCTGGGGAAACCGATGTAGACCTATGCTGGTCCATCGTCCCTAAGTGAGTCCTTCCTAGCGTTCTAGGATTAGTTTAGGTTGCTTGTGTGTGTTATTTATTGCATTTATTATTCTGATTGTGTATATATTTGCATTTAATGTCTGCATGCATCATACTATCATATTGTTGCCGTCCTCTGTACAGGTGGTTCCTCTGTTTTGGGGTGGGAGTTACTCGAGGTAAAAGGCCCAATACCCAGGCTATGAGTGAAATCTAGGAAACCTAGGAATAGAGTGATTCATGGGAAGCGGGTGGTATGGCGCCACTTAGCGGAACATTGATATCACGAGCAGTTCAGACCCTGGTGGGATATTATCGTTACATACTTCGGGTGTGTATATGATGGTATTCTGCGAAAGGTTATTTATGTTGCGTTTCTTTCGACTTTACCCTGGCCTAGATGACACCCGTGAGTGGGGAGGGAATGATCATTTTAACAGGTACAGATGGTGACTGTTGGTGATTGATGGTGACTCAGATGGTGACTAATGGTTCCGTGGATCCGAGTCATATTTATAAGTCGGATTTATGGCCGTTTATTTTTGAGACGCCGGAGTGCTGTCCGTGGCATTTATCAGTGGGAATCCGTTTATTTCGGATTCCCCGCGCCGAGATATTTTATCAGTGGGGATCCGTTTATTTCGGATTCCCTGGGCCGATTCAGATGGTGATGGTGTGTCTGATCAGAGACCAGTGGTGATGATGATGTATCTGTCTTCCGTTTATTTCGGAACCCGTGGGTCAGAATTGTGATTGTGCACTCCTCAGATGGTTATGATCTGTTCAGAGACCAGATTCAGTGCAGATGATCAGATGGCTTGGAGGATGGCAACGCATTGCATTCATTCATCAGCATCATTACATCTTGCATTAATTGCATCTAACACATGTTTATCCATATGCAGGGACACTTTTGATCGAGATTCTGGTTGAGAGACTTTCTGTTTAGAGATGAGGACCGGCCTGAAATACAACATTGCCTACAGTTTCTTCGATCCAGAGATTGGTGTGCTAAAGGAGATGATAGCATTGATCACTCCCGACCATGTGGGGACGTTTAGAGAGGCATATGGCGGTATCCTGAAGATGGTTTTCAGGCTCACTGACAGTGACAGAAGCGCCATCCATACCCTTCTCCAGTTTTATGACCCGGGGCTGAGATGCTTTGTATTTCCAGATTATCTGTTGGGACCTCTGATGGAGGACTATGCTGGCATCCTGAGTATTCAGATCCGTGATCAGATTCCGTTCCATGTCACCAGAGCAGAGCCTGATGTCCTTGGAATTTCACGTGCTCTTTATTTGAGTCCGAAAATGGTCAAGGAAGGATTGAAGGAAAAGGGGAAGTTACCCGGTTTTCATTTGAGTTTCTTGGAGGCTAATACCAAGGAACATGCTGCTATGGGTAACTGGAAGACGGTGTGCGCATTGATTGCTGTGAGCATTTATGGGATTGTTTTGTTTCCTAATCAGAAGAATTTTGTGGACTATAATGCTATCAGATTGTTCATGCAGAAAAACCCTATTCCTACTCTGGTCGGGGATGTTTACTATTCAGTGCATAACAGGAATGAGAAGAGGCGTGGTGGCTTGATCAGATGTTGTTCCCAGTTGCTCTTCAAATGGTTCATGGGGTATTTGCCTTCTCGAGGTGCCTTCGTTCAGATGGATCCTAGTGTCAAGTGGTCCTTCAGGTTGATGGGTCTGCGGGCTGATGATATTTCTTGGACTCATAATGGTTTGGCTGGCCGGGATCTTATATGCAGTTGTGGGAGTTTACCTAATGTGCCTTTGGTAGGAGTTCAGGGTTGCATTAATTACAACCCAATGCTTCTCAGGAGACAGATGGGGTTTGCTATAGAGGGTCCTCCTCTCGGGCAAGAGATTCAGGAGTCCTTCTATTTCCCGATTGATGGTAACCAGACTAAGCTGAGGCAGGTATTGGATGAGTGGCGTGACATTCAGAGGAAGGGTAAGGTTCCTTATGGGGAAGTTAACTGTCGGTATTTTCCACTATTCAAAGATTGGTTGCGAAAGAGGATTGAAGCTACATTTCTACCATTTCCTGGAGGTGATCCTGCGTGTCCTATGATTGAGGGTCCAAGTTCTTCTGTCAGCATGGAAGAATTCCTTGAGATGAAGAGGGCCAGAGACCAGTTACTTGCAGAGAAAGTTGAGTTGGAGAGAAGTGTTGCTCGTTTTCAGGCAGTTAATCAGGAGATCAAGGTAAAGATGGAAGAACAAGACAAGCGACATGCTTTGGAGGCCAAACGCTTCGAAATGGATACAGCCTACTATGGGGAGATCAGCCAAGCTTTAGCATCATCCAACCGGGAGCACGACATCACGAGGGAGAAGCTGTTCAGAGCATCGAAGGTCATTGAGGATGAGAAGAGGAGGCAAATCCTTGCCAGGGATCAGAGAGAGGAGAGAGTCAGAAGCCTCATTGCTGAGTGGGAGACCAAGCTGAAGGTCAAGGAAGCAGAGAATCTGAAGATCAGGGCTGAGAGAGATCATTATGTTGCTGAGAGAGACCATTACTTCAGACAGATGAAGATTCATCAGAAGGAAGTTGGGAGATTGCAGCAGGAGAACACCGAGCTCAGGTTCGCCGCAGAGTTCGCGAGGATGGAAGATGAGATAGGGCCATCTGTGGGACCCTCATCCAGTTAGATCTTTCATTTGTGTTGGATTACCGTCAGGCTTGTTGACGGAATTCACTTGTCTGTATTTCTTTCCTATTCTGGAGGATTGTATTTGATTTTATCTGGTTGATGTATGACTATGACACTGTTTGTGCACTCTTTGGTTATGTGATGGTTATTTTCAGTCAGTGATTAATCTTCAAGCTTTATTTGCTTTGCCGTATGCACTCACACAGGCACACACATGGTTGGGGGTATCCTGCTAAATCACATATCTCCGATCTGCACGATAAAATCAAACGCTGAATATCAGAATATTGATGCCGGATTATTATTTGTCTCAGTGATGCCAGGATCGAGAGACAAAGTGTCCTTCCTATGAATAGACACTGCATCCATGCATTGATCATAATGACTGTGCTTTATTTTGCAGGTGTTTGTTATTAACGTGCTTGCTTGTGACAGGAATCATTGCTCGCGCTCGAAGGACAGTACCTTTGCACTCAACACGTCCTCACAGATATTACACCCGAAGGAATACTCCTAGACTCATGGATCTTCCCAACACAGATATGCTCGAACTGAAAGATAAAATGAACGAGCTGATCAACATCATGCAAGGCTTTGCAGTTGGTCAGAAAGCTTTAGCAGATAAGGTTGAGAAGCTTGAGCGGGCTTCAGCGGCAAACAGCGGTGTTAACCTGGATGGTATCTCCAATCAGGGGCTGGGTGGATCCAGAGACGGTGAAAAAAGAGCGACTGTGGGTATGGTGAACAACAATGCTGCTGGTTTTGGTGCAGGTGGTCAACCTGGTCTGGGGCATAATCTGAAGGATAGTCTGTTCCCGCCTTTCTTTGGGGCCGATGATGACAGGGAGGAGGACAGAGAGGCTGATCAGTTCTCCATGCACAATGAGCCATTCGGTCAATGCGGTGTCCAGCCTCAGAACAAGGAAATTCAGCTGCTGGCTGAGAAAATCAAGGTGCTCGAGAGCTATGCCACGCCGGGGGTGGTGAATATGTCCAACATGGGGCTGGTCGAGGGGATTGTGATCCCGCAGAAATTCAAGGCGCCCGCATTTGACAAATATAATGGGAGTTCCTGCCCGGAAACCCATCTCCAGGCTTTCGTCCGCAAGATCTCTGCGTACACGACAGATCAGAAACTGTGGATGTACTTCTTCCAGGACAGTCTGTCTGGAGGATCTCTGGAGTGGTATACTAAGCTGAAATCTGCTGACATCAAGAGTTGGCAAGATCTTGGAGATGCGTTCTTTAAACAGTATCAGTTCAATGCTGATATGGCCCCGAGTCGTACCCAGCTGCAGGGTATGTCTCAGAAAAATAACGAGGGGTTTAAAGAATATGCACAAAGATGGAGGGAGTTGGCTGCCAGAGTTCAACCTCCGCTAGTGGACAGAGAGATGTCTGATCTCTTCATGGGTACCCTGCAAGGGGTTTTTGCTGAAAGGATGGTGGGTTGTCCGGTAACCAACTTTGCAGACATTGTGGTGGCTGGTGAGAGAATTGAAAGTTGGCTGAAAATGGGGAAGATTCAAGGTAGTGCTTCGTCATCAGCATCGAAGAAGCCATTCGGGAATGGTCAGCGCAAGAATGAGGGTGAATCAAGTGCGGTCTATGCCCAGAGAGGATACAGTAGGGATCATTACTACCAGCACACCGCTGCTGTAACCATCCCTGCTGGTAATCAGTCAGCACGACAGCAACGTCAACTACCTCAACAGAGAGCTGGGTACCAGGTGAAAGGAAAAGGGGTTGATCGCCATTTTGATAAGCCGCCTGTGACATACGCTATTCTGTTCAAAAAGCTGATGGATCTTGGGTTGGTTCAGCCAAGGGTGATGGTTCCGATGAGACCTGATCAGAGGCCAACCAACTACGATGAGACTGCTAAGTGCGAATTCCATTCGGGTGCTCCCGGGCACAGTGTAGAGGACTGCAAAGCTTTTAAGCACGTAGTCCAAGACCTGGTGGATTCCAAGGCCCTCAATTTTACATTGTCATTGAATGCTGATGCCAATCCCATGCCGGCGCATGGACAGGCGATGGTGGGTGCAATTGCTGAAAATTCAGATCGCGCCTGTGCGGTAGGTGGAGAGACTGACAGTGACTGCAAGTTCAGTGGTTGGATAAAGCCGTGCGTACCAGGAAGCTGAAAGGCCTGAAAAGATCAGCACTGACACTCAGCCTGAAGAGTAATGTTTCTTGTTTTCAGTTTATATGCATGAAAGCCTTACGTGTTGCCCGACACGTAATGGTCCATTGTAAGGGCCACCTCATGTTCATAAATTTGCATTTTCTGCATCATTAATAAATGGATGTTTTTCAGTCAAAAAGCGGTGTTCCCTGTTTTTCATTTATTTTTGCAGTTTTAAAAACAAATAAAAATGGCAATGTTTGTTTTCATTTTTCCTTTTTGATTTGTCTCGTCCCAAAGTCGAAAAATAATTCTCCGGATCTCGTTGATAACAATTTGGTTACCCCTCATATGACTTCGACAATCCGAGCAATCAGGCTGAAGAAGAAGGCAAAGAAGATTGTGATCTACTAGAATTAACCAGGTTGTTGAGACAAGAGGAGAAGGTGATTCAGCCGCCCGAGGAGCGGGTTGAGATTGTTATTCCACGCACCGCCGAGGTCAGGAAGGAGATGAAAATTAGAGCCGCTTCAGAGGCGAATCGAGAGCAGAATGGTAGCCTTGTTGAAGGAGCAGGTGGACGCATTCACTTGGTCATGTCAGGATATGCCAAGGTCGAATACCGGTGTCGTTGTGCACAAGCTCCCATAGAAAGGAGACTGTCCTCTAGAGAAGCGAAACGCCAGTGCCTGTATCAGAGAGCCATGGTGACTTTGTTTCATGATATGATTCATCATGAAATCGAATGCTATGACTTGCTAGCAAAGTCCCAGACAAGAGAGGGGCATCTGGCTGACCTGGCCAAGTTGGTTAACTGGTTGAGACAATTCAAACTGAGGTTGAATTCAGATAAGTGAACTATCAGAGTGTGGTCCGGTAAATCGTTGGGGTTCATTATAAGTGTCAGAGAGGAATCGAGGTTGCTCCTGCTTAAAAAAAAAAAAAAAAAAAAATGCCTGAACCGAGGGAATGGAAAAAGAGGTTCGTGGTTTCTTAGAAAGATTGAACTACCTGTCGTGGTTCACATCTCATCTAACAGCCACGTGCGAACCTATATTCAAGATGTTGAAAAAAAAAAAAGATCAAACGGTCAGGTGAAATAATGATTGCCAAGGGGCATTGAAGAATAAAAAAGAATAAGTTGCAGGAACCTCTGATTCTGATACCTCCTGTGGAAGGAGCAAGTGTTAATCTGTACTTGACGGCCTTCGAGGGGTCTACGAGGTGTATTGGGTCAGCATGACGCGTCTTGTCGAAAAGAGCATGCAATTTACCTTAGCAAAAAGTTTGTCGACTGTGAAACAATACATTCACTGTTCGAGAAAACTTGCTGTACTTTGGCATAGGCTGCTCGCCGACTGAGACAGTTTATGCTGGTTCATACCACTTTGTGGATTTCCGAGATGGATCCGATCAAGTATGGGTTTGAGAATCCAGCATCGACCGGACGGGTTGTGAAAAGGCGAAAGAATGTTGACTGATTTGTGATGCTCTCAGAAAGCGTTCAAGGAGTGTATCGTCTGATTACATTGCTCCGCAACCCATTGAGGGTTATCAACTGATGAAGTTTGAAGTTCCCTGATGAGGACATCTCGAGGTGCTCTAATCGAAAGATTGAGAGTAACCGATCCCGGAGGAGGGGCCTGACCCTGAATCCGAACGGATTCTGATGTCTGATGGGGAGGATAAGGTGAATAAGTTAGTGCTTCCCGGAGCACGATGGAATGCACCAACGATGGTAGCCGAGTACGGAGCTGGTGTCATGGGTATCGAACGTCGGTACGCACATCTACTGGGGCAACTCCATTCTCGTTGGTATATGGGATGGAGGTTGTATTACCTGTTGAAGTTCAGATTCCCTCTTTGAGAGTCCTGATGGACGTGAAATTGCAAGAGGCTGAATGGGTAAGGACCCGTTATGAAGAGTTGAGCCTGATTGAGGAAAAGAGGCTAGCAGCCATCTGTCATGGGCAATTGTACCAGCAAAGGATGAAGCGTGCTTTTGACAAGAAAGTACGACCTCGGGTATATCACGTGGGTGATATGGTGCTGAAAAGGATCCTTCCTCCTCAAAACGATCGAAGGGGCAAATGGACACCGAATTATGAAGGTCCGTTCGTGGTTAAGAAGGTTTTCTCTGGTGGAGCCTTGTTGTTGACGACCATGGATGGCGAGGATTTTCCATCCCCTGTGAATGCGGACGCAGTTAAAAAATACTTCGTATAAATTGACCCGATGGACGAAAAGAATAAAATAGTCCAGGCAAAAATGGGCATCCCGGCGAACCAAAAAACAGAAAGAAAGGTTCGGGCAAAAATTAGGGATAAAAAGAAAAATGTACACCCGGCAAGTCGAAAACCTGGAAAGGCGACTTGGGCAAGAAAGGGTATCCCGGTGGACTGAAAACCCGAAAGGGCGGTCCAGGCAAAAGAGGGATTGAAACGAACAACTGCGTCCAGCATGATCGTTTGCGCTTTGGTTAAAGCATCATGGATAATACCCGGTAGGGATCAGTCAGAAACGTCTTGTTCAGAAGGCAGAAAGCGTGGAGAGTCTGAGGACATAGGGGGTGTAACCGAGTTGGAACTCGATGAGATCACGAGTTTCACATTGCCATTAGGATAGATTTTTTCCTTTTGTGCGCAGTTACCTCTTTTCAGGAATTGCTTCCTTTTGTATTGCTCATTTGAGCCACACTTTTCCGATCAATAAAATGCATATTCAGTCAAATAATTTTGTTTTTGTTTTTCATTACCGCTTTGATTGCAAGAACATCCGATTATTTTGATAAAGAACTTTGCATTTTAAAACATACAGGTTCCCTTCCAATGCATGTTTATAAGATTGAAAGCTTGAAATCTTATTCGGAAGGTTGAATGACCCAAGTGTTGAAATCTTGACACGCCTGGGGCACGGTTTTATCTGACGGTCTGTTTTGCAGGTACTGTTAGATATTCTTCACTCACTTGCAGGTTGTGGTGTGGAAGCTTTTGAAAACAGATCCCCAGAGAGTTCGCTCAGGAACTAATGAATGAAAGAATGACGAAGACGTTGCGGCGTACGACGATCCTTGATGGTAATCAAGAAGACTCTTCAAAGTCGAAAAGATTGGAAAGTATGTAATTCCCCGCAGAGCCCGATCAGGGGCAAAGCAAGTTAGAGAACGAAGAGGCGACGTCGAGACGCTCGACGATCTTTGAAATTAACCAAGAAGACTCTTCAAATTCGGAAAATCGAATTTCTGTATAATTCCAGGAGTACGTTCTCGTCGAGCGCGGAACGATTTGGAATACAAGATGATGGAGCAGAAAAGGTCCAGACGAGTCTGGGAATTCTCAAAAGTGGAAAGCTGATACGAGATTGAGAGTTGGATACCATGGTTCGACGAGTCGACGGGTGTTTTGTACCAACTTTTCTCATTTCCCAGCTAAGTCCCTAAGCAGAGTCATAGGACTAGCTCCCCAGCCGAGTCAGTATGGTTATCCCTGGCGGGTTTACATCGGTGTTTCCTCAGCGGCCAGGCCAGAAGGTTGTTACTCCCCGAGTGGAGCGGGTCTTTTTCAAAGAAATATATCTCCAGTAGTTCCCCGAGTGGAGCGGGTTTCAAAGAAATATATCTCCAACAGTGTTCATCCTACCTGTGGATTGAACAAGTTCCCGTGGCGGACAGATATCTGCATCCCCAGCTGAGATGATTCTACCTGTGGATTGCAGGAGTTATCCCCAGCGGAATAGCTTTCGTTTCCCTAGCATGGTCAGGATGGTTATCCCCAGCAGGTGTCAGATCGAGGCTTCCCCAGTCGACAGGCCTGGAGGCTGTTATTCCCCAGCGGAGTATCTGTAAGCATTTCCCAGTGAAGTCGGCAGGTATCTGTGAGGGTTTCTCAAAGCGGAGTCGGGATTGATATCCCCAGCAAGTCAAAGACTGCTGTATCCCCACAGAGTGTTGGTGGTACTTATCCCCAGCGGTTCCTCGGGCGGATTGGGTGCAAAGGAGGTGTTTCCCCAGCAAGGGTTACCTTTTCCCAGCAGCAGTGGTATTCCCCAGCAGGGTGGAGTTGGAGCAATGGCGAGTTCCTCAGCAGAGTGTCTCGTGCTTCTCAGAAGAGTCCCTTGAGGGGGATATTTTTCATGCATTCATCATGTAGAGTAAGCATAGCATATTGCATAGAAAAAATAATAAATCGCGTAGCATTTCCATAATTATGGAGCATTACGCAGAAAAAGATCATGCATCATTGTTGCAAGCATAGAGCTAGTCTCAAGCCGTGGTTACCGTTTGAGAGGTGGTTTTGCCCAGAGGTGAAGGTGTTGCTCCGAGGAGTTTAGCCTCATGGTTTGACCAAAGGTATTTCCCCAGTAGTACGATACTGGGGGAGGTTTCTGTCGTGCGAGACAGATGGTGAAGGTGTTACTCTGAGGAGTCTAGCATCAGAACGGCAGAGCAGCAAGGTTCCCCAATAGTGCGATATTGGAGGAAATGTTTCCGTCGAGCAGAGACGGAGATGAAATCAAAGGACGTTGCGCGATCAACGCGATTTTCGGGGTTCAATCAGAGAAGAGTATATGCTGAGGCATTTTCCGGGGTTCAAATGGAGAAAAGGAGATACTGAGGTATTTTCTGGGGTTCAAATGGAGATGGAGTTGAAGATTATATCCGGGATGAGGTCCTTAGGATTACTTTCTGTTCATGTGTCGCCTTAGACTCTGGTTGAGGCCAATGGAGGTCGTTATAGGTGTCTTCTGAGGAAGAGATACACATGCTACCTTCCTTTGTGAAGGTTTACCCTCTGACATGTCGCCCTCAGAGTGGTTTGGTGTTATTTCCGACATTGCCAGCGGAATTATCACAGGAGATAAGAAATGCTGAGGCATGTTCTGGGGTTCAAATGGAGAAAAGAAATGCTGAGGCATGTTCTGGGGTTCAAATGGAGAAAGGAAATGCTGAGGCATGTTCCGGGGTTCAAACGGAGAAAGGGAGATGTTGCGACATTTTCTGGAGAACGGGGTTCATTCTGGCGATCGAGAGTTATCGTCAGGCGACTGGGGTTCAAATTGGAGATCGGGGTTCATTATGTTGGCAAAAAGGAGTGCTGAGGCATTTTCCGGGGTTCAAATGCAGAGATCTGAGGATCGTTTGCGCAGAGAAAATTTTTGGGGTTCAAGAAAAGCTTAAAGAGAAGAGAATAATAATCCCGAGTGGATGTGTGGTGTTCAGGCCATGGTTATCCCTGTGTTACCATTTATTTTGGTATCCAGATCGACGTTTCAAGAGTTTGTTTCTTCGCCAATTCTGACAGGCGTTGTTAATTATTATCCCATCAGAGTGCAAATTGTTCGTCTGTTCTTGGTATTCAATCACTCTTCATCCTGATCATCCGAAAGCCGAGGCTATTTCGTATTGACAGATTCACAGTGGATTGAATAGGGGCAGCTGTAACACCTCAAAATTTGCCCTCTTCTCTTGGGAACTAAGCTAATCATATTGCATATCATTTTAGGTCATTAGGCATTTCATATTGCATAGCATGTGGTTATATTGTGCAAGCCATTCTCCCAAGTCTTGATCAGAAGATGGGAAGTCAAAGTGCAAGCCTAGGGTTGATTGGTCATGGCCATCTGAGGATTGGGCTGTGAATTAGGGTTTCATGATTCTCAATGGATGTTGGTCTTCATCTTGATTGAATTGATACATCATCATCATCATGTTGGGATGTCATCAGGAGATTGAAGAGGATTCCTTGAGGTTAGGGTTTTGACCACTGGTCAACCCTAATCAGTTGCATTGGGCCAATCAGGGCTGGATCAGGAGATGGGGCTTGTGATGGTTATGAGGTTCATTCTATGATTATATGGTGATTATTGAGGCTAGGGTGTCACCCTTGAGCCATTTCAGTTGAAGATTGGGGTTCAATTTGATCTATGCATTGCCAGATTCATCTATCAGATGAAAAGTCAACTGTGGTCAACTGAACATGATCTGGTGAATTTGAAGGTGAAAATGAGTTGAAGACACTTCATTCATGTTGGAACAAGTGTTGAATGACATCTCAAAGCTTAAAAATGAAGAAAATCAAGTCAGGACAAAAACTGCCAAAAATAGAAAGTGACTTGTAGCTGAAGTTTCCAAAAATGGAAAGTTTTTGACCTCAAAAACAGAAGTCCAAGGAAGCTTCAAATGAAAAATTGTTCAACATGACAGATGTAGATCTTGTTCTCACCTTTCCAAAAAGTCCAAGAACTTGAAAATCCAATGTGTGGTTTGCAAGATATGGCTCAGTGAATTTCAGAAAAGACCGTAATCAGGAGGCCATAACTACCACATACTTTGTCCAAATTGCAAGTTCTTTATATGCACAAACTCCATTTGACATGTACTTTGAGGGTGCATCATTGGATTTTCCCAAAAATGGCCAAGGCAAAAAGTCACTTTTCAACTGGACAGCTGAATTGGACCAGGGGCAAAATCGTCCAAATGTCAAAATAATTGGAATTTTTGAATGGGACTTTTTCCAACACCTCAGGAATGGCATTTGGAGTGTGTTTGAATATTCATTTCATGCATAGGCCTTTTAAATTGAGATTTGGCTTGAAAAGTGAAATGGTGAAAATTGGTCATTTTGCATACACATAGTGAATTTGAGAATGGAGCAACCAATCAGCATGGGACAAGTTCCTACAGCTCATACATGATATTTAGGGGTTGTGTGAGGTGTCAAAACAGGTGTCAATGAGCTGGCTATGGAATTGACAATTTTGCCCTTATTTGCACAATTACCATTTTCACTTAACATGCCATTTAACTAATCAAGTGGATTAAGCATGGATTAGGCTCACATATATAATCAAAATCACTTGCTAATCATAACAGAATGCACAATTACCAAGTTCAGATCTCAAAACTCTCCAAATTCTCAAGATTGCTCAAGAACACCAACACCTTCAAATCCAAGTTTCTTCACCAAACCTTGACCAATTTACACGATTCCTTTTGCATTCATCTTCTCTAATCATTATCTTGGACTGTTTTGGAAAGTTGGAGCATGAAGTGCATCGAATCGCAGCTGTCCAATATCACTCCATCCATGGTGAAATCGAAGTTTGAGCAATAGGAGCGAAATTGAAGGGAGCTGAGCTTCGCATCACCTTGCCACGAGCCTGCACTGCCACTGTTTCACCAAATTGCGCCTTGATTCCATCGGATTCGCTGCTGCCATAGCAGGTTGGTCAAAATTCGACCTCGAGCTTTCATTTAACTATTGTGTGCGTGTGGTAGAGTGTATCACGTAGATCATCATGCTGGTTTCGGAATTGAAAATGATCAATCGTAGGCGGAGAAATCTTAACTCGAAGTTTAGATCTAGAACCCTAAGTTCAACGATTCGCACGATTTAGGAAGTTTTAGTTTGATTAGAGTTGAGATTCATGTTCTACGTGTTGTAACGGTTCCAACGACTATAAGTTTGTTAGTTTTGGTTAGGATTCGTGAATTTGGTGTTCTTGAGCTCCATTGAAATTTCTGGAAATGTTGTGTGATGAAGACGATGAACAAGGCTGTTTGATCCAAATTTCCATTTGAAAATTCAAAAATGCTGTTTCCCTCCCGCGCTCAAAATAATTACAGTTATGCCACTGTGCAGTTTTAATTAATTCATTTAATTTCTAAAAAATATTTAACACTTTAAAAAATTCATAAAAAATAGTAAAAAATTCCTAAAAATATGGAGATTTTTTCCTTGACTTTGTTGACTTGTGTAGGATTTTTTTGACCTATTGGTCAAAGTTGTGCTTGGCAAATATTTTATTTGACTTAGACTTGTTTCACATGTGTCCATTTTTGATACATTTTGGCAATTTGATCATGAAATACTCATATCATAAAATAAATGGCTGAAAATTTTTGTGGTGGTTCTTGACTCATTGAGGATTATTTATATGTAAATTTCATGAATTTTTGATACCTGGTTAGAGAGCAGCAAATTCTGGAACATAGGTGTGACAATTTGTGTCACACCTCTTGATGTCAACTTGTTGAATTTAATTGGATAACCTATGCATGTTAGAATTGAATGAAATTTGGCATGGTGAATTGTTGATATGTTAGGATGTTGTATGAATTTTTGTAGAATTTTTCACTGTATTTTCAATTTGATCATGATTTTTCATTTCTGGTGATTGAAATTGCAAGCTCATGTGATACATGTTGGTAGATTGATTGGGAAATCCTCATATTGTATTGTATGGCCATGAAATTTGATATGCATGAACTAGACACATTGTGTGACCTCCCTGTTTTGGTCTCATCCATTTCTTTTTTGTTTTCAATGAGATATGAATTTTTGAATTGGATGTATGCATTGATGGTGTGAATTGAAGCATGAAATTGTGTCTGTTTTTGTTGATTTTCATTGACATAGTTCTATTTGCCCAATTGAGCTCAAATTTGACATGGTAGACCTTGATTGCCCCTGTTTAGGTGTATTTAATTTGAGAATTTTTGGATGTGTTTTGGCATGGCTTTGAATGCAATACTTCTGTTTGTATATTTGGTGCTTCATTTGAACCAATATGGATTGTTTTGTGCATGAATTGAACTTGATGGATGATATAAACATGAGACCAAGGATGTTTGCTCTTGTTTGATGTTAATTTGATGTTGGATGGTGGATACCTTGCTGTTTTAACTTTTTTCTTGCTTTGGGACCCTAGGCTTGGCCTAGTGGTCTAGTTGCTAATGTTTGCTTGGTTTTTCAGGATCAAAAGCATAATGTACATGGAGAATGATACAAGTTGATTTTAATTGATGTTGTGGATGTTTGTACACTAACATAACATTGTTTTGTAGGTGTTGGAGCTTGGGCTTAAGCCTTGGGCTTGTTTTGTGTTGTATTGTTTGAGCTGTTTAACTGTTTGCTTTACAGTTTATCTGATTGAATACTGACTGAGTTTGATTGTTTCCAGGTACTTTAGTTGCTCAGTTCCTTGTGAACTATTGCTTTGCTTTGCTTTGCATAAGCCACTTGCATCGAGGTAACTTCCTAACTTCATGTAGTCTGGAGACCCGGCTGTTACCGGGCCGGGCAAATTGTCTGAAGTCCTCCTTAAGAGGCAATGCTTGTGTATGTTTATTTTTAAGCCCAAGCAGGAAAAGCCCTTCAAGTAAGGCAATTGGTGGAAGTTAGGGACAAGCAGTCTGTCCCCCACTATTCAGTTGAGTCTTCTCCTTGCTCCCATTACATGGTTGTAGCATTGAGATCAAAAGCCCAAGATCTGTGCAGTGCACATTGAGTCAGAGTCATCGAGTATAGAAGGGTTCCCCTATTCTGGACCCATGCTCATTTGTCAGCTCTCCCTGGTTAGGGATAAGAGTTGTGAGGTCTCATCCTCACTTCATCCTTTCATCTGCTTCACCTTAGCCTCGTAATGGCAAGGTTAAGAGCAAAACCAGCCTGTACAGACGACTCGCTTCGGCGGTCAAACCCCCATTGATTGAGCCTCTTGTTTGGTTATAGTGGGTGTTTTGTGATTATTTGATTGACATGCTTGTTTGAGATACCTGTTCTCATTTGATGATATATGATTGTATGCTTGTGTGCTAGCTTCTTTCCTGGTTAGGTTAGTTTGCTTATGCAAGTAGGATAGAAAACCGAACTTAGGGTGACTTTTCATGACAACATTAGGCTCGAGTCTCAGCTCCCTAGTGTCGTGTTTTCCCCCGGTTTCTGGTTAGCAATTTAGTCCCTTTCAGGGGAACTACATCGCCCTGATCCTCGTGCCAGACGAGGTATGTAGGCAGGAGGTCGTGCGAGACCTCTCCGGGCGCCTTTTTATTTATTTGTTGGTTTGTTTGCTTTGTTATCTGATTATGTATGTTTGGGTTCGGATGCCGACGTAAGTCCAGGATTGGCTGTCGGGCTCCATGTTTGCCCTTTTGAGTGTGTTTTGGTTCGGATGCTGACGTGATTCCATCCAGTGGTTGTCGGGCTCCATGTTTGCCACTCTTGTTTGTTTGTGCGTTTTGGTGTTGTTTGGCGTGTGTAAGCCGAACTACAGTGGCTCTGATTCTTGTTCCAGACAAGATATGTAGGCATAAGGTGCGATACCTTATCGAGCCCGTTCCTCTTAACCCCACCTGCGTTCCCCTGTGTGTGTGTGTGATGTTTAGCGACCTTTTCTTTATTCTAGGACGTGGATCCCTAGGAGTACCTAGGACGTGAGGGGTGCTAATACCTTCCCCTCGCGTAACCGACTCCCGAACCTTTTCTCTCTGGTCGCGAGACCATGTCTTTCCAGGTTTCTCTGAGCGTTTCCTTTCCCTATCTTGGGATAAATAACGTTTAGTGGCGGCTCTGTGTGTTTTATTTTTGAGTCTCGCCGGTTGTTTTTTTCGCAGGATGCGACAGGTTATTGAACGATGTATGGGATGATAGGTTTTGTTTTGGTATTCTACAATAATGCGTCTATGTTTCTTTAATTTGTACAAATGTCTGGCAATAGAGCCTCACAGTCCCGCAGAAATTTAAGAGAGTTATCAGATGGTGTTGATACAGGTTTGGAGCCTAGAAAGAAGTTGTCACAAATGAGATCATGCAAGTATATTATTTGACAAATCTAAATTCCTTTGATAGAACGGGAGAATTCAAAGCCAAGAAAGTATTTAAGTTGACCTAGTTTTTTGATCTTGAAGGATTCCTGGAGAACTACTTTGAGGGTGCTAAATTTAGAAAGTGAATTATCGGCTTGTATCGCATCATACCAATATACTATCAATAATGTGAATGACTAAGGCGAGATTCATACGCGGCTTGGTGATATTGTGTTGGAACGTGGTTAGCTTCTCATATGTTTTCCTACACGCCTCTTTAAGGCCATATATGGATTTAATAAGCTCTCTCACTTTGTTAGGTCTAGACGAGATAGCCACATGGGTTATTTCCATATAAACAACTTCTTGAAGGTTTCCATCTATGAATGTACTTTTTACATCAAGTTTATGTATATTCCAATTGTGCTTTGAGAGTTAGTGTGACTACTAGAATCACACTGGTCATTTTGGATGGAGGGGAGTATGTATCATAGAAATCTAGTCCCTATATTATGTTATACACTTTTGCCACAATATGGCCTTAAATTGTTCAATATACCATCTCTGTCATGCCTGCTTTTTTATGTCCGTTTGCATCCTAATGGTTTTACATGAGGAGGGAGGTCAACTAGTTTTCATATTCCAGTCCTCTCTAGGGCACCCAACTCGACTTGTTTGGTTTTGTTCGAAGTGTCGCACTTATAGCCTCGACATAAGACTTAGGTTCAGTTTGAACATTAATAGACAAGACAAAATGACAAAGAGATGAGGGGCATATAAGATAAAAACATTTAGACGAGATAATATAATTTAAAAAACATCACATCAAAGTATAAAATTAAATGTATAGTAGATAGTGGGTAATGCTTAAATTAAATGTTCATAAACCCTGTATACAATGCATAATAATTAAAATGGTCGTGATTTAAACAAACTAATTCAAAAACAAACAAAAAAAGAAAAATTTAATTCAAACTATGGTGAAAATAATATTATGCTTTTGAGACTGGTAAACGACAATTTAAAATTAAAATAGAGAACAGGGAGTTTACACTTCATCCAAATGAAGGATGACAAGTGAAGTTACCAAACATCTGTACCGTGGCAGGGTACTATTCAACCACTAGACCACTGGTGCTTATTGGGAGCACTTGCAAAAGATACTACACATGTAACTATGTAAGTCTATACTATATAATATAACTAATCAATAGTATTTTATATTGCATATGAGTTATGTTATTATTACTATTATCAACATAATCAAATTTCACTTTACTCTTTCAAAACATGCAAGGTTTAATTTAGTCCCTGAAAAAAAGAACAACAACTTCGAGTCGTTGAGAAGAAAAAGTAAGTTACAGTTTTCAAAATCATGTTTAAATTCTAGAACATTAAAACATTATAAGAATTTTGGAACCTATGATTTTCGCATGATAAACACATTAATAGACATAGCTTCATCTATGATGATGCGATGGATCGTAGAAATATACTTTTGCGTCTCTATCTATCCTTTTCCCTTTCATTCCTTGTCACGACTCGTTCTTTAAGGTAATTAGAATGAGAAACTTTATTGTAAATTAACTTTCACTCTTTCACTTGGATAGTTGAAGTGAATGTGCTCTATATTGTGCCTCGTAATATGATATGTATACTGTAAGATGTTTATTTGTTCTCAAAGATATTAGATCTCTATAATGGAAGAAGAATTGTCCAAAACTTAATATTATAGAATAAATGTATCGATCCCATTCTACGGTTGTGAAACCAATGGGTTGTAGCGGTGACTTTCTAGGCAAAAACAGACAATTGCTTGGTCATTGTTTGATATACTTGATTACTCGAGTTGCAACATGGAAGTGAATGAGACCAGTCTTGTAAAGAAACTTGATGGGTTATTGAACGATGTATGGGATGATAGGTTTTGTTTTGGTATTCTACAATAATGCGTCTATGTTTCTTTAATTTGTACAAATGTCTGGCAATAGAGCCTCACAGTCCCGCAGAAATTTAAGAGAGTTATCAGATGGTGTTGATACAGGTTTGGAGCCTAGAAAGAAGTTGTCACAAATGAGATCATGCAAGTATATTATTTGACAAATCTAAATTCCTTTGATAGAACGGGAGAATTCAAAGCCAAGAAAGTATTTAAGTTGACCTAGTTTTTTGATCTTGAAGGATTCCTGGAGAACTACTTTGAGGGTGCTAAATTTAGAAAGTGAATTATCGGCTTGTATCGCATCATACCAATATACTATCAATAATGTGAATGACTAAGGCGAGATTCATACGCGGCTTGGTGATATTGTGTTGGAACGTGGTTAGCTTCTCATATGTTTTCCTACACGCCTCTTTAAGGCCATATATGGATTTAATAAGCTCTCTCACTTTGTTAGGTCTAGACGAGATAGCCACATGGGTTATTTCCATATAAACAACTTCTTGAAGGTTTCCATCTATGAATGTACTTTTTACATCAAGTTTATGTATATTCCAATTGTGCTTTGAGAGTTAGTGTGACTACTAGAATCACACTGGTCATTTTGGATGGAGGGGAGTATGTATCATAGAAATCTAGTCCCTATATTATGTTATACACTTTTGCCACAATATGGCCTTAAATTGTTCAATATACCATCTCTGTCATGCCTGCTTTTTTATGTCCGTTTGCATCCTAATGGTTTTACATGAGGAGGGAGGTCAACTAGTTTTCATATTCCAGTCCTCTCTAGGGCACCCAACTCGACTTGTTTGGTTTTGTTCGAAGTGTCGCACTTATAGCCTCGACATAAGACTTAGGTTCAGTTTGAACATTAATAGACAAGACAAAATGACAAAGAGATGAGGGGCATATAAGATAAAAACATTTAGACGAGATAATATAATTTAAAAAAACATCACATCAAAGTATAAAATTAAATGTATAGTAGATAGTGGGTAATGCTTAAATTAAATGTTCATAAACCCTATATACAATGCATAATAATTAAAATGGTCGTGATTTAAACAAACTAATTCAAAAACAAACAAAAAAAGAAAAATTTAATTCAAACTATGGTGAAAATAATATTATGCTTTTGAGACTGGTAAACGACAATTTAAAATTAAAATAGAGAACAGGGAGTTTACACTTCATCCAAATGAAGGATGACAAGTGAAGTTACCAAACATCTGTACCGTGGCAGGGTACTATTCAACCACTAGACCACTGGTGCTTATTGGGAGCACTTGCAAAAGATACTACACATGTAACTATGTAAGTCTATACTATATAATATAACTAATCAATAGTATTTTATATTGCATATGAGTTATGTTATTATTACTATTATCAACATAATCAAATTTCACTTTACTCTTTCAAAACATGCAAGGTTTAATTTAGTCCCTGAAAAAAAGAACAACAACTTCGAGTCGTTGAGAAGAAAAAGTAAGTTACAGTTTTCAAAATCATGTTTAAATTCTAGAACATTAAAACATTATAAGAATTTTGGAACCTATGATTTTCGCATGATAAACACATTAATAGACATAGCTTCATCTATGATGATGCGATGGATCGTAGAAATATACTTTTGCGTCTCTATCTATCCTTTTCCCTTTCATTCCTTGTCACGACTCGTTCTTTAAGGTAATTAGAATGAGAAACTTTATTGTAAATTAACTTTCACTCTTTCACTTGGATAGTTGAAGTGAATGTGCTCTATATTGTGCCTCGTAATATGATATGTATACTGTAAGATGTTTATTTGTTCTCAAAGATATTAGATCTCTATAATGGAAGAAGAATTGTCCAAAACTTAATATTATAGAATAAATGTATCGATCCCATTCTACGGTTGTGAAACCAATGGGTTGTAGCGGTGACTTTCTAGGCAAAAACAGACAATTGCTTGGTCATTGTTTGATATACTTGATTACTCGAGTTGCAACATGGAAGTGAATGAGACCAGTCTTGTAAAGAAACTTGATGGGTTATTGAACGATGTATGGGATGATAGGTTTTGTTTTGGTATTCTACAATAATGCGTCTATGTTTCTTTAATTTGTACAAATGTCTGGCAATAGAGCCTCACAGTCCCGCAGAAATTTAAGAGAGTTATCAGATGGTGTTGATACAGGTTTGGAGCCTAGAAAGAAGTTGTCACAAATGAGATCATGCAAGTATATTATTTGACAAATCTAAATTCCTTTGATAGAACGGGAGAATTCAAAGCCAAGAAAGTATTTAAGTTGACCTAGTTTTTTGATCTTGAAGGATTCCTGGAGAACTACTTTGAGGGTGCTAAATTTAGAAAGTGAATTATCGGCTTGTATCGCATCATACCAATATACTATCAATAATGTGAATGACTAAGGCGAGATTCATACGCGGCTTGGTGATATTGTGTTGGAACGTGGTTAGCTTCTCATATGTTTTCCTACACGCCTCTTTAAGGCCATATATGGATTTAATAAGCTCTCTCACTTTGTTAGGTCTAGACGAGATAGCCACATGGGTTATTTCCATATAAACAACTTCTTGAAGGTTTCCATCTATGAATGTACTTTTTACATCAAGTTTATGTATATTCCAATTGTGCTTTGAGAGTTAGTGTGACTACTAGAATCACACTGGTCATTTTGGATGGAGGGGAGTATGTATCATAGAAATCTAGTCCCTATATTATGTTATACACTTTTGCCACAATATGGCCTTAAATTGTTCAATATACCATCTCTGTCATGCCTGCTTTTTTATGTCCGTTTGCATCCTAATGGTTTTACATGAGGAGGGAGGTCAACTAGTTTTCATATTCCAGTCCTCTCTAGGGCACCCAACTCGACTTGTTTGGTTTTGTTCGAAGTGTCGCACTTATAGCCTCGACATAAGACTTAGGTTCAGTTTGAACATTAATAGACAAGACAAAATGACAAAGAGATGAGGGGCATATAAGATAAAAACATTTAGACGAGATAATATAATTTAAAAAAACATCACATCAAAGTATAAAATTAAATGTATAGTAGATAGTGGGTAATGCTTAAATTAAATGTTCATAAACCCTATATACAATGCATAATAATTAAAATGGTCGTGATTTAAACAAACTAATTCAAAAACAAACAAAAAAAGAAAAATTTAATTCAAACTATGGTGAAAATAATATTATGCTTTTGAGACTGGTAAACGACAATTTAAAATTAAAATAGAGAACAGGGAGTTTACACTTCATCCAAATGAAGGATGACAAGTGAAGTTACCAAACATCTGTACCGTGGCAGGGTACTATTCAACCACTAGACCACTGGTGCTTATTGGGAGCACTTGCAAAAGATACTACACGTGTAACTATGTAAGTCTATACTATATAATATAACTAATCAATAGTATTTTATATTGCATATGAGTTATGTTATTATTACTATTATCAACATAATCAAATTTCACTTTACTCTTTCAAAACATGCAAGGTTTAATTTAGTCCCTGAAAAAAAGAACAACAACTTCGAGTCGTTGAGAAGAAAAAGTAAGTTACAGTTTTCAAAATCATGTTTAAATTCTAGAACATTAAAACATTATAAGAATTTTGGAACCTATGATTTTCGCATGATAAACACATTAATAGACATAGCTTCATCTATGATGATGCGATGGATCGTAGAAATATACTTTTGCGTCTCTATCTATCCTTTTCCCTTTCATTCCTTGTCACGACTCGTTCTTTAAGGTAATTAGAATGAGAAACTTTATTGTAAATTAACTTTCACTCTTTCACTTGGATAGTTGAAGTGAATGTGCTCTATATTGTGCCTCGTAATATGATATGTATACTGTAAGATGTTTATTTGTTCTCAAAGATATTAGATCTCTATAATGGAAGAAGAATTGTCCAAAACTTAATATTATAGAATAAATGTATCGATCCCATTCTACGGTTGTGAAACCAATGGGTTGTAGCGGTGACTTTCTAGGCAAAAACAGACAATTGCTTGGTCATTGTTTGATATACTTGATTACTCGAGTTGCAACATGGAAGTGAATGAGACCAGTCTTGTAAAGAAACTTGATGGGTTATTGAACGATGTATGGGATGATAGGTTTTGTTTTGGTATTCTACAATAATGCGTCTATGTTTCTTTAATTTGTACAAATGTCTGGCAATAGAGCCTCACAGTCCCGCAGAAATTTAAGAGAGTTATCAGATGGTGTTGATACAGGTTTGGAGCCTAGAAAGAAGTTGTCACAAATGAGATCATGCAAGTATATTATTTGACAAATCTAAATTCCTTTGATAGAACGGGAGAATTCAAAGCCAAGAAAGTATTTAAGTTGACCTAGTTTTTTGATCTTGAAGGATTCCTGGAGAACTACTTTGAGGGTGCTAAATTTAGAAAGTGAATTATCGGCTTGTATCGCATCATACCAATATACTATCAATAATGTGAATGACTAAGGCGAGATTCATACGCGGCTTGGTGATATTGTGTTGGAACGTGGTTAGCTTCTCATATGTTTTCCTACACGCCTCTTTAAGGCCATATATGGATTTAATAAGCTCTCTCACTTTGTTAGGTCTAGACGAGATAGCCACATGGGTTATTTCCATATAAACAACTTCTTGAAGGTTTCCATCTATGAATGTACTTTTTACATCAAGTTTATGTATATTCCAATTGTGCTTTGAGAGTTAGTGTGACTACTAGAATCACACTGGTCATTTTGGATGGAGGGGAGTATGTATCATAGAAATCTAGTCCCTATATTATGTTATACACTTTTGCCACAATATGGCCTTAAATTGTTCAATATACCATCTCTGTCATGCCTGCTTTTTTATGTCCGTTTGCATCCTAATGGTTTTACATGAGGAGGGAGGTCAACTAGTTTTCATATTCCAGTCCTCTCTAGGGCACCCAACTCGACTTGTTTGGTTTTGTTCGAAGTGTCGCACTTATAGCCTCGACATAAGACTTAGGTTCAGTTTGAACATTAATAGACAAGACAAAATGACAAAGAGATGAGGGGCATATAAGATAAAAACATTTAGACGAGATAATATAATTTAAAAAAACATCACATCAAAGTATAAAATTAAATGTATAGTAGATAGTGGGTAATGCTTAAATTAAATGTTCATAAACCCTATATACAATGCATAATAATTAAAATGGTCGTGATTTAAACAAACTAATTCAAAAACAAACAAAAAAAGAAAAATTTAATTCAAACTATGGTGAAAATAATATTATGCTTTTGAGACTGGTAAACGACAATTTAAAATTAAAATAGAGAACAGGGAGTTTACACTTCATCCAAATGAAGGATGACAAGTGAAGTTACCAAACATCTGTACCGTGGCAGGGTACTATTCAACCACTAGACCACTGGTGCTTATTGGGAGCACTTGCAAAAGATACTACACGTGTAACTATGTAAGTCTATACTATATAATATAACTAATCAATAGTATTTTATATTGCATATGAGTTATGTTATTATTACTATTATCAACATAATCAAATTTCACTTTACTCTTTCAAAACATGCAAGGTTTAATTTAGTCCCTGAAAAAAAGAACAACAACTTCGAGTCGTTGAGAAGAAAAAGTAAGTTACAGTTTTCAAAATCATGTTTAAATTCTAGAACATTAAAACATTATAAGAATTTTGGAACCTATGATTTTCGCATGATAAACACATTAATAGACATAGCTTCATCTATGATGATGCGATGGATCGTAGAAATATACTTTTGCGTCTCTATCTATCCTTTTCCCTTTCATTCCTTGTCACGACTCGTTCTTTAAGGTAATTAGAATGAGAAACTTTATTGTAAATTAACTTTCACTCTTTCACTTGGATAGTTGAAGTGAATGTGCTCTATATTGTGCCTCGTAATATGATATGTATACTGTAAGATGTTTATTTGTTCTCAAAGATATTAGATCTCTATAATGGAAGAAGAATTGTCCAAAACTTAATATTATAGAATAAATGTATCGATCCCATTCTACGGTTGTGAAACCAATGGGTTGTAGCGGTGACTTTCTAGGCAAAAACAGACAATTGCTTGGTCATTGTTTGATATACTTGATTACTCGAGTTGCAACATGGAAGTGAATGAGACCAGTCTTGTAAAGAAACTTGATGGGTTATTGAACGATGTATGGGATGATAGGTTTTGTTTTGGTATTCTACAATAATGCGTCTATGTTTCTTTAATTTGTACAAATGTCTGGCAATAGAGCCTCACAGTCCCGCAGAAATTTAAGAGAGTTATCAGATGGTGTTGATACAGGTTTGGAGCCTAGAAAGAAGTTGTCACAAATGAGATCATGCAAGTATATTATTTGACAAATCTAAATTCCTTTGATAGAACGGGAGAATTCAAAGCCAAGAAAGTATTTAAGTTGACCTAGTTTTTTGATCTTGAAGGATTCCTGGAGAACTACTTTGAGGGTGCTAAATTTAGAAAGTGAATTATCGGCTTGTATCGCATCATACCAATATACTATCAATAATGTGAATGACTAAGGCGAGATTCATACGCGGCTTGGTGATATTGTGTTGGAACGTGGTTAGCTTCTCATATGTTTTCCTACACGCCTCTTTAAGGCCATATATGGATTTAATAAGCTCTCTCACTTTGTTAGGTCTAGACGAGATAGCCACATGGGTTATTTCCATATAAACAACTTCTTGAAGGTTTCCATCTATGAATGTACTTTTTACATCAAGTTTATGTATATTCCAATTGTGCTTTGAGAGTTAGTGTGACTACTAGAATCACACTGGTCATTTTGGATGGAGGGGAGTATGTATCATAGAAATCTAGTCCCTATATTATGTTATACACTTTTGCCACAATATGGCCTTAAATTGTTCAATATACCATCTCTGTCATGCCTGCTTTTTTATGTCCGTTTGCATCCTAATGGTTTTACATGAGGAGGGAGGTCAACTAGTTTTCATATTCCAGTCCTCTCTAGGGCACCCAACTCGACTTGTTTGGTTTTGTTCGAAGTGTCGCACTTATAGCCTCGACATAAGACTTAGGTTCAGTTTGAACATTAATAGACAAGACAAAATGACAAAGAGATGAGGGGCATATAAGATAAAAACATTTAGACGAGATAATATAATTTAAAAAAACATCACATCAAAGTATAAAATTAAATGTATAGTAGATAGTGGGTAATGCTTAAATTAAATGTTCATAAACCCTATATACAATGCATAATAATTAAAATGGTCGTGATTTAAACAAACTAATTCAAAAACAAACAAAAAAAGAAAAATTTAATTCAAACTATGGTGAAAATAATATTATGCTTTTGAGACTGGTAAACGACAATTTAAAATTAAAATAGAGAACAGGGAGTTTACACTTCATCCAAATGAAGGATGACAAGTGAAGTTACCAAACATCTGTACCGTGGCAGGGTACTATTCAACCACTAGACCACTGGTGCTTATTGGGAGCACTTGCAAAAGATACTACACGTGTAACTATGTAAGTCTATACTATATAATATAACTAATCAATAGTATTTTATATTGCATATGAGTTATGTTATTATTACTATTATCAACATAATCAAATTTCACTTTACTCTTTCAAAACATGCAAGGTTTAATTTAGTCCCTGAAAAAAAGAACAACAACTTCGAGTCGTTGAGAAGAAAAAGTAAGTTACAGTTTTCAAAATCATGTTTAAATTCTAGAACATTAAAACATTATAAGAATTTTGGAACCTATGATTTTCGCATGATAAACACCTTAATAGACATAGCTTCATCTATGATGATGCGATGGATCGTAGAAATATACTTTTGCGTCTCTATCTATCCTTTTCCCTTTCATTCCTTGTCACGACTCGTTCTTTAAGGTAATTAGAATGAGAAACTTTATTGTAAATTAACTTTCACTCTTTCACTTGGATAGTTGAAGTGAATGTGCTCTATATTGTGCCTCGTAATATGATATGTATACTGTAAGATGTTTATTTGTTCTCAAAGATATTAGATCTCTATAATGGAAGAAGAATTGTCCAAAACTTAATATTATAGAATAAATGTATCGATCCCATTCTACGGTTGTGAAACCAATGGGTTGTAGCGGTGACTTTCTAGGCAAAAACAGACAATTGCTTGGTCATTGTTTGATATACTTGATTACTCGAGTTGCAACATGGAAGTGAATGAGACCAGTCTTGTAAAGAAACTTGATGGGTTATTGAACGATGTATGGGATGATAGGTTTTGTTTTGGTATTCTACAATAATGCGTCTATGTTTCTTTAATTTGTACAAATGTCTGGCAATAGAGCCTCACAGTCCCGCAGAAATTTAAGAGAGTTATCAGATGGTGTTGATACAGGTTTGGAGCCTAGAAAGAAGTTGTCACAAATGAGATCATGCAAGTATATTATTTGACAAATCTAAATTCCTTTGATAGAACGGGAGAATTCAAAGCCAAGAAAGTATTTAAGTTGACCTAGTTTTTTGATCTTGAAGGATTCCTGGAGAACTACTTTGAGGGTGCTAAATTTAGAAAGTGAATTATCGGCTTGTATCGCATCATACCAATATACTATCAATAATGTGAATGACTAAGGCGAGATTCATACGCGGCTTGGTGATATTGTGTTGGAACGTGGTTAGCTTCTCATATGTTTTCCTACACGCCTCTTTAAGGCCATATATGGATTTAATAAGCTCTCTCACTTTGTTAGGTCTAGACGAGATAGCCACATGGGTTATTTCCATATAAACAACTTCTTGAAGGTTTCCATCTATGAATGTACTTTTTACATCAAGTTTATGTATATTCCAATTGTGCTTTGAGAGTTAGTGTGACTACTAGAATCACACTGGTCATTTTGGATGGAGGGGAGTATGTATCATAGAAATCTAGTTCCTATATTATGTTATACACTTTTGCCACAATATGGCCTTAAATTGTTCAATATACCATCTCTGTCATGCCTGCTTTTTTATGTCCGTTTGCATCCTAATGGTTTTACATGAGGAGGGAGGTCAACTAGTTTTCATATTCCAGTCCTCTCTAGGGCACCCAACTTGACTTGTTTGGTTTTGTTCGAAGTGTCGCACTTATAGCCTCGACATAAGACTTAGGTTCAGTTTGAACATTAATAGACAAGACAAAATGACAAAGAGATGAGGGGCATATAAGATAAAAACATTTAGACGAGATAATATAATTTAAAAAAACATCACATCAAAGTATAAAATTAAATGTATAGTAGATAGTGGGTAATGCTTAAATTAAATGTTCATAAACCCTATATACAATGCATAATAATTAAAATGGTCGTGATTTAAACAAACTAATTCAAAAACAAACAAAAAAAGAAAAATTTAATTCAAACTATGGTGAAAATAATATTATGCTTTTGAGACTGGTAAACGACAATTTAAAATTAAAATAGAGAACAGGGAGTTTACACTTCATCCAAATGAAGGATTGTTGATTCCTTAGGATTGGCATTAATTTTAGAAAACAAATAATGTAATCATCTCTGTTGTTTTAATATGTTGGGTTGAAGAAATTCAACATCTGGACCAACATGTCATGTACGATGTCACGACGTCAGGTCTGTGACATCGCACATGTGTAGAAGACTGAATTAATTAATTCAGTATATGTCAAGGGATCAGCAAGGATATCTGGTGAATATCCTAACTCCCTTGTGGAGGACTTGAAGACTAATTCAGAATATATATAGGCTCAAAATATGGAGATATATATGGAGAGAGATTAGGAACTTGAAGACCTTGTTTTTAGCAGAATTTTTCTGCTGAAGTTGTAACAGCAAAGAACAAGTCTGCTGCAGCTTTCTGAAGGCCCAAATCCAGTTGGGTGATTAGGTTATAAATAGCTGATTGTAATCTAGTTTTTGTAAGCCTCTTAGAATGAATTTTTAGGGGTGTGTGTAAGGTAAACCTCCCAATCTGTGGGAAGGTTACCATGTGTTTCTCAGTGGTAAACCTGAGAGTGTTTGTCACTCAAAGCCTGTAGGCAAGAGTGATTATGTTCTTGAATGAAGCTGTGAAGCAAGTTCAAGGTGTTTGCACATTACATTGTATTTGTAGTGATAGGAATGGAAACTGGAGGTTTCTATCTAGGAGTTCCTAGGTATAGATTGCATTGGGTAGGGATTAAGTGATGAGTTGTAAACGGGGGAGTTTAACTCTGAATTGATACTACTAATAGTGGATCTTCTTCCTGGCTTGGTAGCCCCCAGATGTAGGTCATGTTGGACTGAACTGGGTTAACAATTTCCTGTGTTTGTTTTCCTTCTGTATGATATAATCATGTCTGCCATAACTAAGCATGTATTCCAGTCTGTTCATCAAGATAATAGCAGACCTGATACATAGCCTTCTGTTGGAATGTCAATCAGAATGTTTTGACATTCATCAACAACAGCACATACTGTTTAATAAGCTGAAGAATTCAGTTCAGTATGTAGTGAAGTCTGGTTTTCAAAAGCATATCAGACAAGGCCAAAAGAGCAGTGTGAAACTGTCAAACTGGATGTCTTGACAGTTCTTCCAGTAAGCTGATACTGAAGTAGAGACTGGTTGGTCTTTTACAGTACAGCAAATTTAGCAGTCTGTGTTCAGGAACTAAACAGACTGAGCATATGGTTCTGGGCTTGGATGTCAGACGGAATGTTGTGACATTCATTCCTGACAGCATATGCTATATTGTTGGATGGTTAGTTTATCTGTTTCAGGATTTTTCTCAGGCTATTCTTCAGGAATCCACCAGCTGTTCTAAAATCTAGGAAACTAACAACTAAGCTACAATTAATGAACCTAACAAATAATCTATTTGTTAGCTCCTTAATAAGTGGAGATTAGTTTAACTTGTTACAACCTTTAATCTAGGAAATACAAGTACATGACCAACAAACTGGAACAATGTAACAGATGATGTTCAAAACAGGATTGAGACATCATGATGGCAACTGTGCAGGAAAACAACAGTGGTGAATGTTATGGTGCCCATAACAAATTGTTCCTCCTCTATAGGATGACATAGAAGGAGAGGTTGTGACACTGTGAAAAGGTGCACAATAGTACAGAGTGTAATAACTGTCTTGCTGTAATAAGTACAATGTTAGATCAGATGTCATGACTTGAAGTATAACATCTGAATACTGACTACACCAGAATTTCAATTGGTATCAGAGCAGGCATCCTGTTCTGTCTCTGGATGAGATCCATGGGTGATACTTTCTGGTAGCTGGCAAGGAGTTATGTTAGTACTGAAGCTGGACCCTGTGTAAGGTTCTGCAATTCCCTGAATGGTCCCTTGAAGTAGGTGGATGGACTGTTCATGACAGGAATGGTGTGTTCCTGTCTCTGGAGATTGGCAATTGGCCTGAGTGTGAGACAGCTGTGCCAGTACTTAATCACATTCAAACCTGGTATGGTCTTGGAGGCCAATCTGGTGAAGTGTGTGTTCACAGGTTGAGTTGTATTATGATTTCCGCTGCATAATACCTGGCAGAACTCAAACTCTGATGTAGTTTCCCCTCATGTGGATGAAAGGCTGCTGTGTTCAAGATCTCATCATAATCTACTGAAGATGTCAAAGATACTTGAGTCTCCTCAAGTCCACTCATCATGACGTTCTCACTTCAGGATGGTAAGAGTCACTTAATTACTGATTCTCTTACTCTCTTGAGTAGTGTATATGAAGACCTTGAAGACCTTCAAGGAAGGTTTGTTCCAAGGAGGTGGAACCAATGTTCTATGTGATGTTAGAACATGTTGTTCAACAAGTATGCAGCTACTGGTTGAAGAGCAGATGTATTAGGGTTCAAACAAAGGGATAATTCTGTTTGGAACCTACTCCTGACCTGGAAGAGGAGACATCTGTGTGTGCTAAGTTGACAAGAGCAGGGTCAACTGGGTGTGTGCTCAAGAAGGTCATCCCTAGAAGTTGAGCTGGTTGAGATGTGACATTGTGCAATCTCCTGCTGTTAGGCATCTTCCTGCAATTTGATCAGGATTGGATAGTTGTTTCCTGAAGTACTATGATGTGTTGGAAGACAAGCCTCCTGGATGTTAGCAGTCAATAATGGGGTAACCTGATTGTGATATCATTTAAGGGGGTTGGAACCATGAATCTTGTTATTCAAACACCACGTTCAGAAGTGGCAGTTCTTACTAGGAGTGAGAATATGAAGATTCAGAGGTTGGTTGAGGTAATATGCTCTGGCAATGCATATCTACTATTGACTGGTGTGTGTCTCACAAGTACTTATGATCAGCTGAAGCCTGATTGGTGTGATTGGAGGAGTTAGTTGCCACTGGTAAGGGATGGTGGATGTCATGTTGAGACATTTGTGTACAATGCATGGATATTGGTGTGGAGTTTCCATGATTGTTGATTTGAGGGGGAGTTTTGGTCAACCCCCTCACGTTTGGTCAGCCTAGGGTCAGGTTGGCTGTTGACCAGTGTCACATGGGTTCTGGTTGATGTGTGACACATTTGCAAGGAAGGATTCATCTCTCTCATTCCTAAGGGTGAATCTAATCTGGAAAGAGTCTCAAGACTGTTGAGGTGCTTGCAAGCAGAAGATGTTGACACTAGAAGAGTATTTTCAAAGTATTCTTATGGTGGAAGTATCTGAAAGGATAATTGGGAAAGGATTTAAGATCAATGTCTACTTGTGTCAAGTACAAGTTTTTAATTGATTATCCTTGGAGCTCAAGATAACTGATGTTCTTAAAGATGTTGGAACATCTCTTCTTCACGACCCTGTGCAGAATCACAGGAAGGATAGTACATTGGGGTATGATCTATCTCCTTGGTGGCAGCAAAAGCATATGATCTCTGAAAAGGTTTCCTGGCAAGAAACATGTTCAGCCTTGGTATGTACAAGAAGAAGAAGACATCATAGTCTTGATGGTGGTTACTTGGATCAGTTTATTTTTGATCTAGGTAAGGAAGTGCATTAGCTTATGCACACTGTGAAGTCAAGAACAAGTGGCAGTAGTCTTGACATCATGGAAACAGCCTTGCCTTAGGATGTGGAATCCTTGGTAGAGCTGAAGGGTTAGTTTCTAACTGGTCCTTCTGAAGACTCATACATCAGAGTGTCTGATGTCTTTGGAGAAGAAGCAGGGATTCATCAAGGTGTGAGCTTGGATGACTTAACTGCAAATCTACAGGATGGAGGTTGTTTACTCAAACTTGGTTCCACAATCAAGTCTATGAGAACATTGAACTCTTGTTCTGTGAAGGGAGGAAGTTCTTTCAAGTGGCAGAAGAAGGAGCTGAATTCAACAGCTGGATGTCAAGCACAATGTTGTGACATTCGGTTCTGCATCAGATTCTTAGTTGATGAAGTGGCACATCAACTTGAGATAGAAGGATCTACAGGGTTGTAGATTGGACACTTCAAGTTCAAATCTCACTTGAAAGGTCAGAATATCTTTGGGAGAAGTCTGATAAACTTGGGAAGGTCAAAAGGCAGCATTTGACCTTGTCATATGAGAATTCATGAAGGAGGTAACCAACCAGTGGCATTTGGTCTATCTCAGAAGTGAGTTCGAAGAATCAAGATAATCAACATAAGGCAGCAGATTATTCTTGAGGAAAGTCTAAGACAAATTACTTTTGGGCAGAAAAGTATTAAGTTGAAGACAAAAGGAGGTGGTTCCCATTCATCTCTTGGAGCTTGTGGTAGGAGTTCTGAGCTATCCATGGAAGACTGTCTCTGGTAGTGGGATGAGAGTGTATATATCCCAATGTATGTCTGGGTTCCTCTGGCACAAGCTGAGGACTCAGTAATATCTGAAGTCTATCAGATAGTGCTCCCTGTGATGCTGTGAAGGAAGTCTCAGCTGATGTTCAAACATCTTGTGAAGTGATCTTCTGTTCTGGTTAGAAGAGAAATTGACACAGAGTGTGGATGTGTTCAGCCAAGAGGGTTGGACAGAGGGTGCGCTCTTGAAAACATGAAGATGCGTCTTATGTTTTCCTTTCATCAAGTGGTCTGGAATCTCTTTGAATCAGGAAGTATGTGAAGGTCCAACCTTGGGATGTTGGATATGATCATGTGTGACCTCCAAGAGAGTAGGTTGTCCATGACAGGGGGAGTGGTGCCTTTGTGCTGCAAGCAATCACCAAGCTTGTGGTCTATGTGTTCCCAGATGACTAGGTAGTTATCAGGATGCTGTGATGTGCAGCAAGGCTGAGTGAGCAGAAGAATGTCTGACCGGATGTCATGACATTGCCCTGGACAGTGCTGTTGATTCCTTCTGAATCTTAAAGTCATTAGGAATTATAAGGGTGATGTGGCTAAGTCTGATAAACCAGAATAAGCCTGTTGGCTACAGCTGTGTGGTACAGGGGGAGTAACCATCAACTGAAGTGTGAAAAGTTGGCTGTAGCAGTGCTAGGTGTCAAGTATCTACTGGAGGGATGACAGAGGTCTTGTTGAATACTGGCTGAATGCAGGAATGTTAAGACATCGCGTGCAACGTGTCTGACTGCATATATGGAATGGTCTCCATGCACTGGAACGGCTGTTTTGGAAAAGAAACAGTCAAGAGCTATAAAAGGCACAGGCTGGACTATTTAAAGGATGCAATAGCCCTCTTCCTCTTACAAGAAAAACACTCCATTCTCAGAATCATGGGGTATGTTAAGGTTTGGGCAAGCTGCGCCTGGATCTGGTTTTGTGAAGGGTGCCTTTACAAATGTTTAGCTAAAAAGGGGGAGAGAAAATATAGTCCTAGGGTTGAGAATGTACCAGAAGAAAGCCAACTGTGGATGTGGCAGCAAACAGAAGTTGGACAGAAGTTGGCATCAGGCACAAAATCCACCAACTGGGTTTACCACTTGTGTCTTGTGATCTGAGTTAAGAAGACAGTTGTGCCTTGTGATCTGAGTTACATTGTCTATGTACTCAGCATTACATATTCTTCTGGAAGCTCTCCGGTTGAGGGGAAGGGTTCTGGTACAACTGAGTATTGTCCCCCTTCTTCCCCATGTACACCAACTTTGGTGTTTGTGGTGGTGGAGCCAATGACGGAGATGAAGAGCATTCCCAAATTGGGATGTTTTGTCCAGTGTATGGTTTATTTGTTTTAGCTAAAATTTGCCAAAGGGGGAGATTGTTGATTCCTTAGGATTGGCATTAATTTTAGAAAACAAATAATGTAATCATCTCTGTTGTTTTAATATGTTGGGTTGAAGAAATTCAAAATCTGGACCAACATGTCATGTACGATGTCACGACGTCAGGTCTGTGACATCGCACATGTGTAGAAGACTGAATTAATTAATTCAGTATATGTCAAGGGATCAGCAAGGATATCTGGTGAATATCCTAACTCCCTTGTGGAGGACTTGAAGACTAATTCAGAATATATATAGGCTCAAAATATGGAGATATATATGGAGAGAGATTAGGAACTTGAAGACCTTGTTTTTAGCAGAATTTTTCTGCTGAAGTTGTAACAGCAAAGAACAAGTCTGCTGCAGCTTTCTGAAGGCCCAAATCCAGTTGGGTGATTAGGTTATAAATAGCTGATTGTAATCTAGTTTTTGTAAGCCTCTTAGAATGAATTTTTAGGGGTGTGTGTAAGGTAAACCTCCCAATCTGTGGGAAGGTTACCATGTGTTTCTCAGTGGTAAACCTGAGAGTGTTTGTCACTCAAAGCCTGTAGGCAAGAGTGATTATGTTCTTGAATGAAGCTGTGAAGCAAGTTCAAGGTGTTTGCACATTACATTGTATTTGTAGTGATAGGAATGGAAACTGGAGGTTTCTATCTAGGAGTTCCTAGGTATAGATTGCATTGGGTAGGGATTAAGTGATGAGTTGTAAACGGGGGAGTTTAACTCTGAATTGATACTACTAATAGTGGATCTTCTTCCTGGCTTGGTAGCCCCCAGATGTAGGTCATGTTGGACTGAACTGGGTTAACAATTTCCTGTGTTTGTTTTCCTTCTGTATGATATAATCATGTCTGCCATAACTAAGCATGTATTCCAGTCTGTTCATCAAGATAATAGCAGACCTGATACATAGCCTTCTGTTGGAATGTCAATCAGAATGTTTTGACATTCATCAACAACAGCACATACTGTTTAATAAGCTGAAGAATTCAGTTCAGTATGTAGTGAAGTCTGGTTTTCAAAAGCATATCAGACAAGGCCAAAAGAGCAGTGTGAAACTGTCAAACTGGATGTCTTGACAGTTCTTCCAGTAAGCTGATACTGAAGTAGAGACTGGTTGGTCTTTTACAGTACAGCAAATTTAGCAGTCTGTGTTCAGGAACTAAACAGACTGAGCATATGGTTCTGGGCTTGGATGTCAGACGGAATGTTGTGACATTCATTCCTGACAGCATATGCTATATTGTTGGATGGTTAGTTTATCTGTTTCAGGATTTTTCTCAGGCTATTCTTCAGGAATCCACCAGCTGTTCTAAAATCTAGGAAACTAACAACTAAGCTACAATTAATGAACCTAACAAATAATCTATTTGTTAGCTCCTTAATAAGTGGAGATTAGTTTAACTTGTTACAACCTTTAATCTAGGAAATACAAGTACATGACCAACAAACTGGAACAATGTAACAGATGATGTTCAAAACAGGATTGAGACATCATGATGGCAACTGTGCAGGAAAACAACAGTGGTGAATGTTATGGTGCCCATAACAAATTGTTCCTCCTCTATAGGATGACATAGAAGGAGAGGGTGTGACACTGTGAAAAGGTGCACAATAGTACAGAGTGTAATAACTGTCTTGCTGTAATAAGTACAATGTTAGATCAGATGTCATGACTTGAAGTATAACATCTGAATACTGACTACACCAGAATTTCAAGGATGACAAGTGAAGTTACCAAACATCTGTACCGTGGCAGGGTACTATTCAACCACTAGACCACTGGTGCTTATTGGGAGCACTTGCAAAAGATACTACACGTGTAACTATGTAAGTCTATACTATATAATATAACTAATCAATAGTATTTTATATTGCATATGAGTTATGTTATTATTACTATTATCAACATAATCAAATTTCACTTTACTCTTTCAAAACATGCAAGGTTTAATTTAGTCCCTGAAAAAAAGAACAACAACTTCGAGTCGTTGAGAAGAAAAAGTAAGTTACAGTTTTCAAAATCATGTTTAAATTCTAGAACATTAAAACATTATAAGAATTTTGGAACCTATGATTTTCGCATGATAAACACATTAATAGACATAGCTTCATCTATGATGATGCGATGGATCGTAGAAATATACTTTTGCGTCTCTATCTATCCTTTTCCCTTTCATTCCTTGTCACGACTCGTTCTTTAAGGTAATTAGAATGAGAAACTTTATTGTAAATTAACTTTCACTCTTTCACTTGGATAGTTGAAGTGAATGTGCTCTATATTGTGCCTCATAATATGATATGTATACTGTAAGATGTTTATTTGTTCTCAAAGATATTAGATCTCTATAATGGAAGAAGAATTGTCCAAAACTTAATATTATAGAATAAATGTATCGATCCCATTCTACGGTTGTGAAACCAATGGGTTGTAGCGGTGACTTTCTAGGCAAAAACAGACAATTGCTTGGTCATTGTTTGATATACTTGATTACTCGAGTTGCAACATGGAAGTGAATGAGACCAGTCTTGTAAAGAAACTTGATGGGTTATTGAACGATGTATGGGATGATAGGTTTTGTTTTGGTATTCTACAATAATGCGTCTATGTTTCTTTAATTTGTACAAATGTCTGGCAATAGAGCCTCACAGTCCCGCAGAAATTTAAGAGAGTTATCAGATGGTGTTGATACAGGTTTGGAGCCTAGAAAGAAGTTGTCACAAATGAGATCATGCAAGTATATTATTTGACAAATCTAAATTCCTTTGATAGAACGGGAGAATTCAAAGCCAAGAAAGTATTTAAGTTGACCTAGTTTTTTGATCTTGAAGGATTCCTGGAGAACTACTTTGAGGGTGCTAAATTTAGAAAGTGAATTATCGGCTTGTATCGCATCATACCAATATACTATCAATAATGTGAATGACTAAGGCGAGATTCATACGCGGCTTGGTGATATTGTGTTGGAACGTGGTTAGCTTCTCATATGTTTTCCTACACGCCTCTTTAAGGCCATATATGGATTTAATAAGCTCTCTCACTTTGTTAGGTCTAGACGAGATAGCCACATGGGTTATTTCCATATAAACAACTTCTTGAAGGTTTCCATCTATGAATGTACTTTTTACATCAAGTTTATGTATATTCCAATTGTGCTTTGAGAGTTAGTGTGACTACTAGAATCACACTGGTCATTTTGGATGGAGGGGAGTATGTATCATAGAAATCTAGTCCCTATATTATGTTATACACTTTTGCCACAATATGGCCTTAAATTGTTCAATATACCATCTCTGTCATGCCTGCTTTTTTATGTCCGTTTGCATCCTAATGGTTTTACATGAGGAGGGAGGTCAACTAGTTTTCATATTCCAGTCCTCTCTAGGGCACCCAACTCGACTTGTTTGGTTTTGTTCGAAGTGTCGCACTTATAGCCTCGACATAAGACTTAGGTTCAGTTTGAACATTAATAGACAAGACAAAATGACAAAGAGATGAGGGGCATATAAGATAAAAACATTTAGACGAGATAATATAATTTAAAAAAACATCACATCAAAGTATAAAATTAAATGTATAGTAGATAGTGGGTAATGCTTAAATTAAATGTTCATAAACCCTATATACAATGCATAATAATTAAAATGGTCGTGATTTAAACAAACTAATTCAAAAACAAACAAAAAAAGAAAAATTTAATTCAAACTATGGTGAAAATAATATTATGCTTTTGAGACTGGTAAACGACAATTTAAAATTAAAATAGAGAACAGGGAGTTTACACTTCATCCAAATGAAGGATGACAAGTGAAGTTACCAAACATCTGTACCGTGGCAGGGTACTATTCAACCACTAGACCACTGGTGCTTATTGGGAGCACTTGCAAAAGATACTACACGTGTAACTATGTAAGTCTATACTATATAATATAACTAATCAATAGTATTTTATATTGCATATGAGTTATGTTATTATTACTATTATCAACATAATCAAATTTCACTTTACTCTTTCAAAACATGCAAGGTTTAATTTAGTCCCTGAAAAAAAGAACAACAACTTCGAGTCGTTGAGAAGAAAAAGTAAGTTACAGTTTTCAAAATCATGTTTAAATTCTAGAACATTAAAACATTATAAGAATTTTGGAACCTATGATTTTCGCATGATAAACACATTAATAGACATAGCTTCATCTATGATGATGCGATGGATCGTAGAAATATACTTTTGTGTCTCTATCTATCCTTTTCCCTTTCATTCCTTGTCACGACTCGTTCTTTAAGGTAATTAGAATGAGAAACTTTATTGTAAATTAACTTTCACTCTTTCACTTGGATAGTTGAAGTGAATGTGCTCTATATTGTGCCTCATAATATGATATGTATACTGTAAGATGTTTATTTGTTCTCAAAGATATTAGATCTCTATAATGGAAGAAGAAATGTCCAAAACTTAATACTATAGAATAAATGTATCGATCCCATTCTACGGTTGTGAAACCAATGGGTTGTAGCGGTGACTTTCTAGGCAAAAACAGACAATTGCTTGGTCATTGTTTGATATACTTGATTACTCGAGTTGCAACATGGAAGTGAATGAGACCAGTCTTGTAAAGAAACTTGATGGGTTATTGAACGATGTATGGGATGATAGGTTTTGTTTTGGTATTCTACAATAATGCGTCTATGTTTCTTTAATTTGTACAAATGTCTGGCAATAGAGCCTCACAGTCCCGCAGAAATTTAAGAGAGTTATCAGATGGTGTTGATACAGGTTTGGAGCCTAGAAAGAAGTTGTCACAAATGAGATCATGCAAGTATATTATTTGACAAATCTAAATTCCTTTGATAGAACGGGAGAATTCAAAGCCAAGAAAGTATTTAAGTTGACCTAGTTTTTTGATCTTGAAGGATTCCTGGAGAACTACTTTGAGGGTGCTAAATTTAGAAAGTGAATTATCGGCTTGTATCGCATCATACCAATATACTATCAATAATGTGAATGACTAAGGCGAGATTCATACGCGGCTTGGTGATATTGTGTTGGAACGTGGTTAGCTTCTCATATGTTTTCCTACACGCCTCTTTAAGGCCATATATGGATTTAATAAGCTCTCTCACTTTGTTAGGTCTAGACGAGATAGCCACATGGGTTATTTCCATATAAACAACTTCTTGAAGGTTTCCATCTATGAATGTACTTTTTACATCAAGTTTATGTATATTCCAATTGTGCTTTGAGAGTTAGTGTGACTACTAGAATCACACTGGTCATTTTGGATGGAGGGGAGTATGTATCATAGAAATCTAGTCCCTATATTATGTTATACACTTTTGCCACAATATGGCCTTAAATTGTTCAATATACCATCTCTGTCATGCCTGCTTTTTTATGTCCGTTTGCATCCTAATGGTTTTACATGAGGAGGGAGGTCAACTAGTTTTCATATTCCAGTCCTCTCTAGGGCACCCAACTCGACTTGTTTGGTTTTGTTCGAAGTGTCGCACTTATAGCCTCGACATAAGACTTAGGTTCAGTTTGAACATTAATAGACAAGACAAAATGACAAAGAGATGAGGGGCATATAAGATAAAAACATTTAGACGAGATAATATAATTTAAAAAAACATCACATCAAAGTATAAAATTAAATGTATAGTAGATAGTGGGTAATGCTTAAATTAAATGTTCATAAACCCTATATACAATGCATAATAATTAAAATGGTCGTGATTTAAACAAACTAATTCAAAAACAAACAAAAAAAGAAAAATTTAATTCAAACTATGGTGAAAATAATATTATGCTTTTGAGACTGGTAAACGACAATTTAAAATTAAAATAGAGAACAGGGAGTTTACACTTCATCCAAATGAAGGATGACAAGTGAAGTTACCAAACATCTGTACCGTGGCAGGGTACTATTCAACCACTAGACCACTGGTGCTTATTGGGAGCACTTGCAAAAGATACTACACGTGTAACTATGTAAGTCTATACTATATAATATAACTAATCAATAGTATTTTATATTGCATATGAGTTATGTTATTATTACTATTATCAACATAATCAAATTTCACTTTACTCTTTCAAAACATGCAAGGTTTAATTTAGTCCCTGAAAAAAAGAACAACAACTTCGAGTCGTTGAGAAGAAAAAGTAAGTTACAGTTTTCAAAATCATGTTTAAATTCTAGAACATTAAAACATTATAAGAATTTTGGAACCTATGATTTTCGCATGATAAACACATTAATAGACATAGCTTCATCTATGATGATGCGATGGATCGTAGAAATATACTTTTGCGTCTCTATCTATCCTTTTCCCTTTCATTCCTTGTCACGACTCGTTCTTTAAGGTAATTAGAATGAGAAACTTTATTGTAAATTAACTTTCACTCTTTCACTTGGATAGTTGAAGTGAATGTGCTCTATATTGTGCCTCGTAATATGATATGTATACTGTAAGATGTTTATTTGTTCTCAAAGATATTAGATCTCTATAATGGAAGAAGAATTGTCCAAAACTTAATATTATAGAATAAATGTATCGATCCCATTCTACGGTTGTGAAACCAATGGGTTGTAGCGGTGACTTTCTAGGCAAAAACAGACAATTGCTTGGTCATTGTTTGATATACTTGATTACTCGAGTTGCAACATGGAAGTGAATGAGACCAGTCTTGTAAAGAAACTTGATGGGTTATTGAACGATGTATGGGATGATAGGTTTTGTTTTGGTATTCTACAATAATGCGTCTATGTTTCTTTAATTTGTACAAATGTCTGGCAATAGAGCCTCACAGTCCCGCAGAAATTTAAGAGAGTTATCAGATGGTGTTGATACAGGTTTGGAGCCTAGAAAGAAGTTGTCACAAATGAGATCATGCAAGTATATTATTTGACAAATCTAAATTCCTTTGATAGAACGGGAGAATTCAAAGCCAAGAAAGTATTTAAGTTGACCTAGTTTTTTGATCTTGAAGGATTCCTGGAGAACTACTTTGAGGGTGCTAAATTTAGAAAGTGAATTATCGGCTTGTATCGCATCATACCAATATACTATCAATAATGTGAATGACTAAGGCGAGATTCATACGCGGCTTGGTGATATTGTGTTGGAACGTGGTTAGCTTCTCATATGTTTTCCTACACGCCTCTTTAAGGCCATATATGGATTTAATAAGCTCTCTCACTTTGTTAGGTCTAGACGAGATAGCCACATGGGTTATTTCCATATAAACAACTTCTTGAAGGTTTCCATCTATGAATGTACTTTTTACATCAAGTTTATGTATATTCCAATTGTGCTTTGAGAGTTAGTGTGACTACTAGAATCACACTGGTCATTTTGGATGGAGGGGAGTATGTATCATAGAAATCTAGTCCCTATATTATGTTATACACTTTTGCCACAATATGGCCTTAAATTGTTCAATATACCATCTCTGTCATGCCTGCTTTTTTATGTCCGTTTGCATCCTAATGGTTTTACATGAGGAGGGAGGTCAACTAGTTTTCATATTCCAGTCCTCTCTAGGGCACCCAACTCGACTTGTTTGGTTTTGTTCGAAGTGTCGCACTTATAGCCTCGACATAAGACTTAGGTTCAGTTTGAACATTAATAGACAAGACAAAATGACAAAGAGATGAGGGGCATATAAGATAAAAACATTTAGACGAGATAATATAATTTAAAAAAACATCACATCAAAGTATAAAATTAAATGTATAGTAGATAGTGGGTAATGCTTAAATTAAATGTTCATAAACCCTATATACAATGCATAATAATTAAAATGGTCGTGATTTAAACAAACTAATTCAAAAACAAACAAAAAAAGAAAAATTTAATTCAAACTATGGTGAAAATAATATTATGCTTTTGAGACTGGTAAACGACAATTTAAAATTAAAATAGAGAACAGGGAGTTTACACTTCATCCAAATGAAGGATGACAAGTGAAGTTACCAAACATCTGTACCGTGGCAGGGTACTATTCAACCACTAGACCACTGGTGCTTATTGGGAGCACTTGCAAAAGATACTACACGTGTAACTATGTAAGTCTATACTATATAATATAACTAATCAATAGTATTTTATATTGCATATGAGTTATGTTATTATTACTATTATCAACATAATCAAATTTCACTTTACTCTTTCAAAACATGCAAGGTTTAATTTAGTCCCTGAAAAAAAGAACAACAACTTCGAGTCGTTGAGAAGAAAAAGTAAGTTACAGTTTTCAAAATCATGTTTAAATTCTAGAACATTAAAACATTATAAGAATTTTGGAACCTATGATTTTCGCATGATAAACACATTAATAGACATAGCTTCATCTATGATGATGCGATGGATCGTAGAAATATACTTTTGCGTCTCTATCTATCCTTTTCCCTTTCATTCCTTGTCACGACTCGTTCTTTAAGGTAATTAGAATGAGAAACTTTATTGTAAATTAACTTTCACTCTTTCACTTGGATAGTTGAAGTGAATGTGCTCTATATTGTGCCTCGTAATATGATATGTATACTGTAAGATGTTTATTTGTTCTCAAAGATATTAGATCTCTATAATGGAAGAAGAATTGTCCAAAACTTAATATTATAGAATAAATGTATCGATCCCATTCTACGGTTGTGAAACCAATGGGTTGTAGCGGTGACTTTCTAGGCAAAAACAGACAATTGCTTGGTCATTGTTTGATATACTTGATTACTCGAGTTGCAACATGGAAGTGAATGAGACCAGTCTTGTAAAGAAACTTGATGGGTTATTGAACGATGTATGGGATGATAGGTTTTGTTTTGGTATTCTACAATAATGCGTCTATGTTTCTTTAATTTGTACAAATGTCTGGCAATAGAGCCTCACAGTCCCGCAGAAATTTAAGAGAGTTATCAGATGGTGTTGATACAGGTTTGGAGCCTAGAAAGAAGTTGTCACAAATGAGATCATGCAAGTATATTATTTGACAAATCTAAATTCCTTTGATAGAACGGGAGAATTCAAAGCCAAGAAAGTATTTAAGTTGACCTAGTTTTTTGATCTTGAAGGATTCCTGGAGAACTACTTTGAGGGTGCTAAATTTAGAAAGTGAATTATCGGCTTGTATCGCATCATACCAATATACTATCAATAATGTGAATGACTAAGGCGAGATTCATACGCGGCTTGGTGATATTGTGTTGGAACGTGGTTAGCTTCTCATATGTTTTCCTACACGCCTCTTTAAGGCCATATATGGATTTAATAAGCTCTCTCACTTTGTTAGGTCTAGACGAGATAGCCACATGGGTTATTTCCATATAAACAACTTCTTGAAGGTTTCCATCTATGAATGTACTTTTTACATCAAGTTTATGTATATTCCAATTGTGCTTTGAGAGTTAGTGTGACTACTAGAATCACACTGGTCATTTTGGATGGAGGGGAGTATGTATCATAGAAATCTAGTCCCTATATTATGTTATACACTTTTGCCACAATATGGCCTTAAATTGTTCAATATACCATCTCTGTCATGCCTGCTTTTTTATGTCCGTTTGCATCCTAATGGTTTTACATGAGGAGGGAGGTCAACTAGTTTTCATATTCCAGTCCTCTCTAGGGCACCCAACTCGACTTGTTTGGTTTTGTTCGAAGTGTCGCACTTATAGCCTCGACATAAGACTTAGGTTCAGTTTGAACATTAATAGACAAGACAAAATGACAAAGAGATGAGGGGCATATAAGATAAAAACATTTAGACGAGATAATATAATTTAAAAAAACATCACATCAAAGTATAAAATTAAATGTATAGTAGATAGTGGGTAATGCTTAAATTAAATGTTCATAAACCCTATATACAATGCATAATAATTAAAATGGTCGTGATTTAAACAAACTAATTCAAAAACAAACAAAAAAAGAAAAATTTAATTCAAACTATGGTGAAAATAATATTATGCTTTTGAGACTGGTAAACGACAATTTAAAATTAAAATAGAGAACAGGGAGTTTACACTTCATCCAAATGAAGGATGACAAGTGAAGTTACCAAACATCTGTACCGTGGCAGGGTACTATTCAACCACTAGACCACTGGTGCTTATTGGGAGCACTTGCAAAAGATACTACACATGTAACTATGTAAGTCTATACTATATAATATAACTAATCAATAGTATTTTATATTGCATATGAGTTATGTTATTATTACTATTATCAACATAATCAAATTTCACTTTACTCTTTCAAAACATGCAAGGTTTAATTTAGTCCCTGAAAAAAAGAACAACAACTTCGAGTCGTTGAGAAGAAAAAGTAAGTTACAGTTTTCAAAATCATGTTTAAATTCTAGAACATTAAAACATTATAAGAATTTTGGAACCTATGATTTTCGCATGATAAACACATTAATAGACATAGCTTCATCTATGATGATGCGATGGATCGTAGAAATATACTTTTGCGTCTCTATCTATCCTTTTCCCTTTCATTCCTTGTCACGACTCGTTCTTTAAGGTAATTAGAATGAGAAACTTTATTGTAAATTAACTTTCACTCTTTCACTTGGATAGTTGAAGTGAATGTGCTCTATATTGTGCCTCGTAATATGATATGTATACTGTAAGATGTTTATTTGTTCTCAAAGATATTAGATCTCTATAATGGAAGAAGAATTGTCCAAAACTTAATATTATAGAATAAATGTATCGATCCCATTCTACGGTTGTGAAACCAATGGGTTGTAGCGGTGACTTTCTAGGCAAAAACAGACAATTGCTTGGTCATTGTTTGATATACTTGATTACTCGAGTTGCAACATGGAAGTGAATGAGACCAGTCTTGTAAAGAAACTTGATGGGTTATTGAACGATGTATGGGATGATAGGTTTTGTTTTGGTATTCTACAATAATGCGTCTATGTTTCTTTAATTTGTACAAATGTCTGGCAATAGAGCCTCACAGTCCCGCAGAAATTTAAGAGAGTTATCAGATGGTGTTGATACAGGTTTGGAGCCTAGAAAGAAGTTGTCACAAATGAGATCATGCAAGTATATTATTTGACAAATCTAAATTCCTTTGATAGAACGGGAGAATTCAAAGCCAAGAAAGTATTTAAGTTGACCTAGTTTTTTGATCTTGAAGGATTCCTGGAGAACTACTTTGAGGGTGCTAAATTTAGAAAGTGAATTATCGGCTTGTATCGCATCATACCAATATACTATCAATAATGTGAATGACTAAGGCGAGATTCATACGCGGCTTGGTGATATTGTGTTGGAACGTGGTTAGCTTCTCATATGTTTTCCTACACGCCTCTTTAAGGCCATATATGGATTTAATAAGCTCTCTCACTTTGTTAGGTCTAGACGAGATAGCCACATGGGTTATTTCCATATAAACAACTTCTTGAAGGTTTCCATCTATGAATGTACTTTTACATCAAGTTTATGTATATTCCAATTGTGCTTTGAGAGTTAGTGTGACTACTAGAATCACACTGGTCATTTTGGATGGAGGGGAGTATGTATCATAGAAATCTAGTCCCTATATTATGTTATACACTTTTGCCACAATATGGCCTTAAATTGTTCAATATACCATCTCTGTCATGCCTGCTTTTTTATGTCCGTTTGCATCCTAATGGTTTTACATGAGGAGGGAGGTCAACTAGTTTTCATATTCCAGTCCTCTCTAGGGCACCCAACTCGACTTGTTTGGTTTTGTTCGAAGTGTCGCACTTATAGCCTCGACATAAGACTTAGGTTCAGTTTGAACATTAATAGACAAGACAAAATTGAAGGGGAATTGCGGTCCAAAACGCAGCGGAAATTAAAATTTTCTCCTTTAGAGATCCTTACGAATGGTCATGATGAGTGATAGAATATTTACCTCTTAGGACGATTGAAAACTTTAGTGCAGATCTCTTGTGACGATCAAAACCTTTGATGCAGATCCACGAAGCGATCATGAACGTTGAACGATGACAACGTCTCTACTCAGTCCACACGAACGGCTTCCTTCAATCTCAGTGCTAGCTGGTACGAATGAAGGCTTTGAGTGAGAGAGAAGAGTGAGAGAAAACGAAAATAATGTAACCGCAATGAATGCTTCTGCACAAGGGTTCTATTTATAGAACCACTTGTGTGGGCTTCAAGCTAAAAAGCCCACTTAAGTGTATTTTGGCCCATATCTTATAATATGCCAAAATCACTTAAGCCCATGGTACCTTACCATATTTCGTATTCTACTCAAGTACATCGTACCTTACGATGTTCTATAATTCACTTAAGGGCACCGTACCTTACGGTATTCCTTAGTTACTCTATCTCTCATCAATCCGTCCTTTGTGTGTGACCCTGTAGGTTTTCGTGACGTTGGCAATTATATTAAATCACGCATTTAACATAATAAACAGTGAGCGGTATCTAGCAACACATCACTGCTACCCAAGACACGAAAATGTCATGTGATCTGACAAAACCTTCTGTGATAATAATTATGTGTATAATTACCCTTTTGCCCTTATGTCTATATTGAACACAAGGCATAGACCGTGTCATCCTTGTCTAGTTCAATATTGGGCCCATAGACATTTATCCTGTTATGCAGGATGGGCAAATTCCATCTAGGTCACTCATGTCCCTCAGCATTCTTCGTGGAGTACCCATCAACTGCCTTTATGGTTATCCAGTTACGGACAACGTTGGATCAGCAATAAAGCACTCGACTCTACATCTAGGATCCATAGTGGTTTCAGGTCAAAGAGTGGTATACACTATTATCACCATGAGAATAACTTATGACACTTTGCATAACTTTCTATATAGTATTCTCATAGCGGGTCAATCCGGTATAAATATTACTCCTAATATTCATACCTATGTTTAAGACTTGATAACTCTTTATCCATGATCCATGAGATGTGATCATCAGTCTACAAACATAATAGTCTCAATGCTTTAATGTTATCCCACTTCACACTAAAGCTCGACTACAGATACTTTAAGAATAGTGTCCTTATGTTTAATGTGTTCTCATGATTAAGTCACACTTAATACATTAAACGGACTATCTGTTCTAGGGACTTTATTAATCAACCATAATAAAGAAAATGCCTTTTATTATTAATAAATAATTCGATAAAAGTACCAAAAAGTATTGGCCTTTAGGGCTTACACCAACAAAAATGACAAAGAGATGAGGGGCATATAAGATAAAAACATTGAGACGAGATAATATAAATTAAAAAAACATCACATCAAAGTATAAAATTAAATCTATAGTAGATAGTGGGTAATGCTTAAATTAAATGTTCATAAACCCTATATACAATGCATAATAATTAAAATGGTTGTGGTTTAAACAAACTAATTCAAAAACAAACAAAAAAAGAAAAATTTAATTCAAACTATGGTGAAAATAATATTATGCTTTTGAGACTGGTAAATGACAATTTAAAATTAAAATAGAGCTCAGGGAGTTTACACTTCATCCAAATGAAGGATGACTGGTGAGGTTACCAACCATCACTAATTTGTTCATTAAAGCTCTACTTATGCACCAGCCGGGAATCGAACCCGGGTCTGTACCGTGGCAGGGTACTATTCTACCACTAGACCACTGGTGCTTATTGGGAGCACTTGCAAAAGATACTACACATGTAACTATGCAAGTCTATACTATATAATATAACTAATCAATAGTATTTTATATTGCATATGAGTTATGTTGTTATTATTATTATCAACATAATCAAATTTCACTTTACTCTTTCAAAACATGCAAGGTTTAATTTAGTCTCTGAAAAAAAGAACAACAACTTCGAGTCGTTGAGAAGAAAAAGTAAGTTACAGTTTTCAAAATCATGTTTAAATTCTAGAACATTAAAACATTATAAGAATTTTGGAACCTATGATTTTCGCATGATAAACACATTAATAGACATAGCTTCATCTATGATGATGCGATGGATCGTAGAATATACTTTTGCGTCTCTATCTATCTTTTTCCCTTTCATTCCTTGTCACGACTCGTTCTTTAAGGTAATTAGAATGAGAAACTTTATTGTAAATTAACTTTCACTCTTTCACTTGGATAGTTGAAGTGAATGTGCTCTATATTCTGCCTCATAATATGATATGTATACTGTAAGATGTTTATTGGTTCTCAAAGATATTAGATCTCTATAATGGAAGAAGAATTGTCCAAAACATAATATTATAGAATAAATGTATCGATCCCATTCTACGGTTGTGAAACCAATGGGTTGTAGCGGTGACTTTCTAGGTAAAAACAGACAATTGCTTGGGCATTGTTTGAGATACTTGATTACTCGAGTTGCAACATGGAAGTGAATGAGACCAGTCTTGTAAAGAAACTTGATGGGTTATTGAATGATGTATGGGATGATAGGTTTTGCTTTGGTATTCTACAATAATGCATCTATGATTCTTTAATTTGTACAAATGTCTGGCAATAGAGCCTCACAGTCCCGCAGAAATTTTAGAGAGTTATCGGATGGTGTTGATACAAGTTTGGAGCCTAGAAAGAAGTTGTCACAAATGAGATCATGCAAGTATATTATTTGACAAATATAAATTCCTTTGATAGAACGGGAGAATTCAAAGCCAAGAAAGTATTTAAGTTTACCTAATTTTTTGATCTTGAAGGATTCCTGGAGAACTACTTTGAGGGTGCTAAATATAGAAAGTGAATTATCGGCTTGTATCGCATCATACCAATATATTATCAATAATGTGAATGACTAAGGCGAGATTCAGACGCGGCTTGGTGATATTGTGTTGGAACGTGGTTAGCTTCTCATATGTTTTCCTACACGCCTCTTTAAGGCCATATATGGATTTAATAAGCTCTCTCACTTTGTTAGGTCTAGACGAGATAGCCACATGGGTTATTTCCATATAAACAACTTCTTGAAGGTTTCCATCTATGAATGTACTTTTTACATCAAGTTTATGTATATTCCAATTGTGCTTTGAGAGTTTGTGTGACTACTAGAATCACACTGGTCATTTTGGATGGAGGGGAGTATGTATCATAGAAATCTAGTCCCTGCATTATGTTATACACTTTTGCCACAATATGGCCTTAAATTGTTCAATATACCATCTCTGTCATGCCTGCTTTTTTATGTCCGTTTGCGTCCTAATGGTTTTACATGAGGAGGGAGGTCAACTAGTTTTCATATTCCAGTCCTCTCTAGGGCACCCAACTCGACTTGTTTGGTTTTGTTCGAAGTGTCACACTTATAGCCTCGGCATAAGACTTAGGTTCAGTTTGAACATTAATAGACAAGACAAAATGACAAAGAGATGAGGGGCATATAAGATAAAAACATTGAGACGAGATAATATAATTTAAAAAAACATCACATCAAAGTATAAAATTAAATCTATAGTAGATAGTGGGTAATGCTTAAATTAAATGTTCATAAACCCTATATACAATGCATAATAATTAATATGGTCGTGGTTTAAACAAACTAATTCAAAAACAAACAAAAAAAGAAAAATTTAATTCAAACTATGGTGAAAATAATATTATGCTTTTGAGACTGGTAAATGACAATTTAAAATTAAAATAGAGCTCAGGGAGTTTACACTTCATCCAAATGAAGGATGACTGGTGAGGTTACCAAACATCACTAATTTGTTCATCATAGCTCTACTTGTGCACCAGCCGGGAATCGAACCCAGGTCTGTACCGTGGCAGGGTACTATTCTACCACTAGACCACTGGTGCTGATTAGGAGCACTTGCAAAAGATACTACACATGTAACTATGCAAGTCTATACTATATAATATAACTAATCAATAGTATTTTATATTGCATATGAGTTATGTTGTTATTATTATTATCAACATAATCAAATTTCACTTTACTCTTTCAAAACATGCAAGGTTTAATTTAGTCCCTGAAAAAAAGAACAACAACTTCGAGTCGTTGAGAAGAAAAAGTAAGTTACAGTTTTCAAAATCATGTTTAAATTCTAGAACATTAAAACATTATAAGAATTTTGGAACCTATGATTTTCGCATGATAAACACATTAATAGACATAGCTTCATCTATGATGATGCGATGGATCGTAGAATATACTTTTGCGTCTCTATCTATCTTTTTCCCTTTCATTCCTTGTCACGACTCGTTCTTTAAGGTAATTAGAATGAGAAACTTTATTGTAAATTAACTTTCACTCTTTCACTTGGATAGTTGAAGTGAATGTGCTCTATATTCTGCCTCATAATATGATATGTATACTGTAAGATGTTTATTGGTTCTCAAAGATATTAGATCTCTATAATGGAAGAAGAATTGTCCAAAACATAATATTATAGAATAAATGTATCGATCCCATTCTACGGTTGTGAAACCAATGGGTTGTAGCGGTGACTTTCTAGGTAAAAACAGACAATTGCTTGGGCATTGTTTGAGATACTTGATTACTCGAGTTGCAACATGGAAGTGAATGAGACCAGTCTTGTAAAGAGACTTGATGGGTTATTGAATGATGTATGGGATGATAGGTTTTGCTTTGGTATTCTACAATAATGCATCTATGTTTCTTTAATTTGTACAAATGTCTGGCAATAGAGCCTCACAGTCCCGCAGAAATTTTAGAGAGTTATCGGATGGTGTTGATACAGGTTTGGAGCCTAGAAAGAAGTTGTCACAAATGAGATCATGCAAGTATATTATTTGACAAATATAAATTCCTTTGATAGAACGGGAGAATTCAAAGCCAAGAAAGTATTTAAGTTTACCTAATTTTTTGATCTTGAAGGATTCCTGGAGAACTACTTTGAGGGTGCTAAATATAGAAAGTGAATTATCGGCTTGTATCGCATCATACCAATATATTATCAATAATGTGAATGACTAAGGCGAGATTCAGACGCGGCTTGGTGATATTGTGTTGGAACGTGGTTAGCTTCTCATATGTTTTCCTACACGCCTCTTTAAGGCCATATATGGATTTAATAAGCTCTCTCACTTTGTTAGGTCTAGACGAGATAGCCACATGGGTTATTTCCATATAAACAACTTCTTGAAGGTTTCCATCTATGAATGTACTTTTTACATCAAGTTTATGTATATTCCAATTGTGCTTTGAGAGTTTGTGTGACTACTAGAATCACACTGGTCATTTTGGATGGAGGGGAGTATGTATCATAGAAATCTAGTCCCTGTATTATGTTATACACTTTTGCCACAATATGGCCTTAAATTGTTCAATATACCATCTCTGTCATGCCTGCTTTTTTATGTCCGTTTGCGTCCTAATGGTTTTACATGAGGAGGGAGGTCAACTAGTTTTCATATTCCAGTCCTCTCTAGGGCACCCAACTCGACTTGTTTGGTTTTGTTCGAAGTGTCACACTTATAGCCTCGGCATAAGACTTAGGTTCAGTTTGAACATTAATAGACAAGACAAAATGACAAAGAGATGAGGGGCATATAAGATAAAAACATTGAGACGAGATAATATAATTTAAAAAAACATCACATCAAAGTATAAAATTAAATCTATAGTAGATAGTGGGTAATGCTTAAATTAAATGTTCATAAACCCTATATACAATGCATAATAATTAAAATGGTCGTGGTTTAAACAAACTAATTCAAAAACAAACAAAAAAAGAAAAATTTAATTCAAACTATGGTGAAAATAATATTATGCTTTTGAGACTGGTAAATGACAATTTAAAATTAAAATAGAGCTCAGGGAGTTTACACTTCATCCAAATGAAGGATGACTGGTGAGGTTACCAAACATCACTAATTTGTTCATCATAGCTCTACTTGTGCACCAGCCGGGAATCGAACCCAAGTCTGTACCGTGGCAGGGTACTATTCTACCACTAGACCACTGGTGCTGATTAGGAGCACTTGCAAAAGATACTACACATGTAACTATGCAAGTCTATACTATATAATATAACTAATCAATAGTATTTTATATTGCATATGAGTTATGTTGTTATTATTATTATCAACATAATCAAATTTCACTTTACTCTTTCAAAACATGCAAGGTTTAATTTAGTCCCTGAAAAAAAGAACAACAACTTCGAGTCGTTGAGAAGAAAAAGTAAGTTACAGTTTTCAAAATCATGTTTAAATTCTAGAACATTAAAACATTATAAGAATTTTGGAACCTATGATTTTCGCATGATAAACACATTAATAGACATAGCTTCATCTATGATGATGCGATGGATCGTAGAATATGCTTTTGCGTCTCTATCTATCTTTTTCCCTTTCATTCCTTGTCACGACTCGTTCTTTAAGGTAATTAGAATGAGAAACTTTATTGTAAATTAACTTTCACTCTTTCACTTGGATAGTTGAAGTGAATGTGCTCTATATTCTGCCTCATAATATGATATGTATACTGTAAGATGTTTATTGGTTCTCAAAGATATTAGATCTCTATAATGGAAGAAGAATTGTCCAAAACATAATATTATAGAATAAATGTATCGATCCCATTCTACGGTTGTGAAACCAATGGGTTGTAGCGGTGACTTTCTAGGTAAAAACAGACAATTGCTTGGGCATTGTTTGAGATACTTGATTACTCGAGTTGCAACATGGAAGTGAATGAGACCAGTCTTGTAAAGAAACTTGATGGGTTATTGAATGATGTATGGGATGATAGGTTTTGCTTTGGTATTCTACAATAATGCATCTATGATTCTTTAATTTGTACAAATGTCTGGCAATAGAGCCTCACAGTCCCGCAGAAATTTTAGAGAGTTATCGGATGGTGTTGATACAGGTTTGGAGCCTAGAAAGAAGTTGTCACAAATGAGATCATGCAAGTATATTATTTGACAAATATAAATTCCTTTGATAGAACGGGAGAATTCAAAGCCAAGAAAGTATTTAAGTTTACCTAATTTTTTGATCTTGAAGGATTCCTGGAGAACTACTTTGAGGGTGCTAAATATAGAAAGTGAATTATCGGCTTGTATCGCATCATACCAATATATATCAATAATGTGAATGACTAAGGCGAGATTCAGACGCGGCTTGGTGATATTGTGTTGGAACGTGGTTAGCTTCTCATATGTTTTCCTACACGCCTCTTTAAGGCCATATATGGATTTAATAAGCTCTCTCACTTTGTTAGGTCTAGACGAGATAGCCACATGGGTTATTTCCATATAAACAACTTCTTGAAGGTTTCCATCTATGAATGTACTTTTTACATCAAGTTTATGTATATTCCAATTGTGCTTTGAGAGTTTGTGTGACTACTAGAATCACACTGGTCATTTTGGATGGAGGGGAGTATGTATCATAGAAATCTAGTCCCTGTATTATGTTATACACTTTTGCCACAATATGGCCTTAAATTGTTCAATATACCATCTCTGTCATGCCTGCTTTTTTATGTCCGTTTGCGTCCTAATGGTTTTACATGAGGAGGGAGGTCAACTAGTTTTCATATTCCAGTCCTCTCTAGGGCACCCAACTCGACTTGTTTGGTTTTGTTCGAAGTGTCACACTTATAGCCTCGGCATAAGACTTAGGTTCAGTTTGAACATTAATAGACAAGACAAAATGACAAAGAGATGAGGGGCATATAAGATAAAAACATTGAGACGAGATAATATAATTTAAAAAAACATCACATCAAAGTATAAAATTAAATCTATAGTAGATAGTGGGTAATGCTTAAATTAAATGTTCATAAACCCTATATACAATGCATAATAATTAATATGGTCGTGGTTTAAACAAACTAATTCAAAAACAAACAAAAAAAGAAAAATTTAATTCAAACTATGGTGAAAATAATATTATGCTTTTGAGACTGGTAAATGACAATTTAAAATTAAATAGAGCTCAGGGAGTTTACACTTCATCCAAATGAAGGATGACTGGTGAGGTTACCAAACATCACTAATTTGTTCATCATAGCTCTACTTGTGCACCAGCCGGGAATCGAACCCAGGTCTGTACCGTGGCAGGGTACTATTCTACCACTAGACCACTGGTGCTTATTAAGAGCACTTGCAAAAGATACTACACATGTAACTATGCAAGTCTATACTATATAATATAACTAATCAATAGTATTTTATATTGCATATGAGTTATGTTGTTATTATTATTATCAACATAATCAAATTTCACTTTACTCTTTCAAAACATGCAAGGTTTAATTTAGTCCCTGAAAAAAAGAACAACAACTTCGAGTCGTTGAGAAGAAAAAGTAAGTTACAGTTTTCAAAATCATGTTTAAATTCTAGAACATTAAAACATTATAAGAATTTTGGAACCTATGATTTTCGCATGATAAACACATTAATAGACATAGCTTCATCTATGATGATGCGATGGATCGTAGAATATACTTTTGCGTCTCTATCTATCTTTTTCCCTTTCATTCCTTGTCACGACTCGTTCTTTAAGGTAATTAGAATGAGAAACTTTATTGTAAATTAACTTTCACTCTTTCACTTGGATAGTTGAAGTGAATGTGCTCTATATTCTGCCTCATAATATGATATGTATACTGTAAGATGTTTATTGGTTCTCAAAGATATTAGATCTCTATAATGGAAGAAGAATTGTCCAAAACATAATATTATAGAATAAATGTATCGATCCCATTCTACGGTTGTGAAACCAATGGGTTGTAGCGGTGACTTTCTAGGTAAAAACAGACAATTGCTTGGGCATTGTTTGAGATACTTGATTACTCGAGTTGCAACATGGAAGTGAATGAGACCAGTCTTGTAAAGAAACTTGATGGGTTATTGAATGATGTATGGGATGATAGGTTTTGCTTTGGTATTCTACAATAATGCATCTATGATTCTTTAATTTGTACAAATGTCTGGCAATAGAGCCTCACAGTCCCGCAGAAATTTTAGAGAGTTATCGGATGGTGTTGATACAGGTTTGGAGCCTAGAAAGAAGTTGTCACAAATGAGATCATGCAAGTATATTATTTGACAAATATAAATTCCTTTGATAGAACGGGAGAATTCAAAGCCAAGAAAGTATTTAAGTTTACCTAATTTTTTGATCTTGAAGGATTCCTGGAGAACTACTTTGAGGGTGCTAAATATAGAAAGTGAATTATCGGCTTGTATCGCATCATACCAATATATTATCAATAATGTGAATGACTAAGGCGAGATTCAGACGCGGCTTGGTGATATTGTGTTGGAACGTGGTTAGCTTCTCATATGTTTTCCTACACGCCTCTTTAAGGCCATATATGGATTTAATAAGCTCTCTCACTTTGTTAGGTCTAGACGAGATAGCCACATGGGTTATTTCCATATAAACAACTTCTTGAAGGTTTCCATCTATGAATGTACTTTTTACATCAAGTTTATGTATATTCCAATTGTGCTTTGAGAGTTTGTGTGACTACTAGAATCACACTGGTCATTTTGGATGGAGGGGAGTATGTATCATAGAAATCTAGTCCCTGTATTATGTTATACACTTTTGCCACAATATGGCCTTAAATTGTTCAATATACCATCTCTGTCATGCCTGCTTTTTTATGTCCGTTTGCGTCCTAATGGTTTTACATGAGGAGGGAGGTCAACTAGTTTTCATATTCCAGTCCTCTCTAGGGCACCCAACTCGACTTGTTTGGTTTTGTTCGAAGTGTCACACTTATAGCCTCGGCATAAGACTTAGGTTCAGTTTGAACATTAATAGACAAGACAAAATGACAAAGAGATGAGGGGCATATAAGATAAAACATTGAGACGAGATAATATAATTTAAAAAAACATCACATCAAAGTATAAAATTAAATCTATAGTAGATAGTGGGTAATGCTTAAATTAAATGTTCATAAACCCTATATACAATGCATAATAATTAATATGGTCGTGGTTTAAACAAACTAATTCAAAAACAAACAAAAAAAGAAAAATTTAATTCAAACTATGGTGAAAATAATATTATGCTTTTGAGACTGGTAAATGACAATTTAAAATTAAAATAGAGCTCAGGGAGTTTACACTTCATCCAAATGAAGGATGACTGGTGAGGTTACCAAACATCACTAATTTGTTCATCATAGCTCTACTTGTGCACCAGCCGGGAATCGAACCCAAGTCTGTACCGTGGCAGGGTACTATTCTACCACTAGACCACTGGTGCTGATTAGGAGCACTTGCAAAAGATACTACACATGTAACTATGCAAGTCTATACTATATAATATAACTAATCAATAGTATTTTATATTGCATATGAGTTATGTTGTTATTATTATTATCAACATAATCAAATTTCACTTTACTCTTTCAAAACATGCAAGGTTTAATTTAGTCCCTGAAAAAAAGAACAACAACTTCGAGTCGTTGAGAAGAAAAAGTAAGTTACAGTTTTCAAAATCATGTTTAAATTCTAGAACATAAAACATTATAAGAATTTTGGAACCTATGATTTTCGCATGATAAACACATTAATAGACATAGCTTCATCTATGATGATGCGATGGATCGTAGAATATGCTTTTGCGTCTCTATCTATCTTTTCCCTTTCATTCCTTGTCACGACTCGTTCTTTAGGTAATTAGAATGAGAACTTTATTGTAAATTAACTTTCACTCTTTCACTTGGATAGTTGAAGTGAATGTGCTCTATATTCTGCCTCATAATATGATATGTATACTGTAAGATGTTTATTGGTTCTCAAAGATATTAGATCTCTATAATGGAAGAAGAATTGTCCAAAACATAATATTATAGAATAAATGTATCGATCCCATTCTACGGTTGTGAAACCAATGGGTTGTAGCGGTGACTTTCTAGGTAAAAAACAGACAATTGCTTGGGCATTGTTTGAGATACTTGATTACTCGAGTTGCAACATGGAAGTGAATGAGACCAGTCTTGTAAAGAGAACTTGATGGGTTATTGAATGATGTATGGGATGATAGGTTTTGCTTTGGTATTCTACAATAATGCATCTATGATTCTTTAATTTGTACAAATGTCTGGCAATAGAGCCTCACAGTCCCGCAGAAATTTTAGAGAGTTATCGGATGGTGTTGATACAGGTTTGGAGCCTAGAAAGAAGTTGTCACAAATGAGATCATGCAAGTATATTATTTGACAAATATAATTCCTTTGATAGAACGGGAGAATTCAAAGCTAAGAAAGTATTTAAGTTTACCTAATTTTTTTGATCTTGAAGGATTCCTGAGAACTACTTTGAGGGTGCTAAATATAGAAGTGAATTATCGGCTTGTATCGCATCATACCAATATATTATCAATAATGTGAATGACTAAGGCGAGATTCAGACGCGGCTTGGTGATATTGTGTTGGAACGTGGTTAGCTTCTCATATGGTTTCCTACACGCCTCTTTAAGGCCATATATGGATTTAATAAGCTCTCTCACTTTGTTAGGTCTAGACGAGATACCACATGGGTTATTTCCATATAAAAAACTTCTTGAAGTTTTCCATCTATGAATGTACTTTTTACATCAAGTTTATGTATATTCCAATTGTGCTTTGAGAGTTTGTGTGACTACTAGAATCACACTGGTCATTTGGATGGAGGGGATTGTATCATAGAAATCTTGTCCCTGTATTATGTTATACACTTTTGCCACAATATGGCCTTAAATTGTTCAATATACCATCTCTGTCATGCCTGCTTTTTTATGTCCGTTTGCGTCCTAATGGTTTTACATGAGGAGGGAGGTCAACTAGTTTTCATATTCCAGTCCTCTCTAGGGCACCCAACTCGACTTGTTTGGTTTTGTTCGAAGTGTCACACTTATAGCCTCGGCATAAGACTTAGGTTCAGTTTGAACATTAATAGACAAGACAAAATGAAAAGAGATGAGGGGCATATAAGATAAAAACATTGAGACGAGATAATATAATTTAAAAAAACATCACATCAAAGTATAAAATTAAATCTATAGTAGATAGTGGGTAATGCTTAAATTAAATGTTCATAAACCCTATATACAATGCATAATAATTAATATGGTCGTGGTTTAAACAAACTAATTCAAAAACAAACAAAAAAAGAAAAATTTAATTCAAACTATGGTGAAAATAATATTATGCTTTTGAGACTGGTAAATGACAATTTAAAATTAAAATAGAGCTCAGGGAGTTTACACTCATCCAAATGAAGGATGACTGGTGAGGTTACCAAACATCACTAATTTGTTCATCATAGCTCTACTTGTGGCACCAGCCGGGAATCGAACCCCAGTCTGTACCGTGGCAGGGTACTATTCTACCACTAGACCACTGGTGCTGATTAGGAGCACTTGCAAAAGATACTACACATGTAACTATGCAAGTCTATACTATATAATATAACTAATCAATAGTATTTTATATTGCATATGAGTTATGTTGTTATTATTATTATCAACATAATCAAATTTCACTTTACTCTTTCAAAACATGCAAGGTTTAATTTAGTCCCTGAAAAAAAGAACAACAACTTCGAGTCGTTGAGAAGAAAAAGTAAGTTACAGTTTTCAAAATCATGTTTAAATTCTAGAACATTAAAACATTAATAAGAATTTTGGAACCTATGATTTTCGCATGATACACACATTAATAGACATAGCTTCATCTATGATGATGCGATGGATCGTAGAATATGCTTTTGCGTCTCTATCTATCTTTTTTCCCTTCATTCCTTGTCACGACTCGTTCTTTAAGGTAATTAGAATGAGAAACTTTATTGTAAATTAACTTTCACTCTTTCACTTGGATAGTTGAAGTGAATGTGCTCTATATTCTGCCTCATAATATGATATGTATACTGTAAGATGTTTATTTGTTCTCAAAGATATTAGATCTCTATAATGGAAGAAGAATTGTCCAAAACTTAATATATAGAATAAATGTATCGATCCCATTCTACGGTGTGAAACCAATGGGTTGTAGCGGTGACTTTCTAGGTAAAAACAGACAATTGCTTGGGCATTGTTTGAGATACTTGATTACTCGAGTTGCAACATGGAAGTGAATGAGACCAGTCTTGTAAAGAAACTTGATGGGTTATTGAACGATGTATGGGATGATAGGTTTTGTTTTGGTATTCTACAATAATGCGTCTATGTTTCTTTAATTTGTACAAATGTCTGGCAATAGAGCCTCACAGTCCCGCAGAAATTTTAGAGAGTTATCGGATGGTGTTGATACAGGTTTGGAGCCTAGAAAGAAGTTGTCACAAATGAGATCATGCAAGTATATTATTTGACAAATATAAATTCCTTTGATAGAACGGGAGAATTCAAAGCCAAGAAAGTATTTAAGTTGACCTAATTTTTTGATCTTGAAGGATTCCTGGAGAACTACTTTGAGGGTGCTAAATTTAGAAAGTGAATTATCGGCTTGTATCGCATCATACCAATATACTATCAATAATGTGAATGACTAAGGCGAGATTCAGACGCGGCTTGGTGATATTGTGTTGGAACGTGGTTAGCTTCTCATATGTTTTCCTACACGCCTCTTTAAGGCCATATATGGATTTAATAAGCTCTCTCACTTTGTTAGGTCTAGACGAGATAGCCACATGGGTTATTTCCATATAAACAACTTCTTGAAGGTTTCCATCTATGAATGTACTTTTTACATCAAGTTTATGTATATTCCAATTGTGCTTTGAGAGTTGTGTGACTACTAGAATCACACTGGTCATTTTGGATGGAGGGGAGTATGTATCATAGAAATCTAGTCCCTATATTATGTTATACACTTTTGCCACAATATGGCCTTAAATTGTTCAATATACCATCTCTGTCATGCCTGCTTTTTTATGTCCGTTTGCATCCTAATGGTTTTACATGAGGAGGGAGGTCAACTAGTTTTCATATTCCAGTCCTCTCTAGGGCACCCAACTCGACTTGTTTGGTTTTGTTCGAAGTGTCACACTTATAGCCTCGGCATAAGACTTAGGTTCAGTTTGAACATTAATAGACAAGACAAAATGACAAAGAGATGAGGGGCATATAAGATAAAAACATTGAGACGAGATAATATAATTTAAAAAAACATCACATCAAAGTATAAAATTAAATCTATAGTAGATAGTGGGTAATGCTTAAATTAAATGTTCATAAACCCTATATACAATGCATAATAATTAAAATGGTCGTGATTTAAACAAACTAATTCAAAAACAAACAAAAAAGAAAAAATTTAATTCAAACTATGGTGAAAATAATATTATGCTTTTGAGACTGGTAAATGACAATTTAAAATTAAAATAGAGAACAGGGAGTTTACACTTCATCCAATGAAGGATGACTGTGAGGTTACCAAACATCACTAATTTGTTCATCATAGCTCTACTTGTGCACCAGCCGGGAATCGAACCCATCTGTACCGTGGCAGGGTACTATTCTACCACTAGACCACTGGTGCTTATTGGGAGCACTTGCAAAAGATACTACACATGTAACTATGCAAGTCTATACTATATAATATAACTAATCAATAGTATTTATATTGCATATGAGTTATGTTGTTATTATTATTATCAACATAATCAAATTTCACTTTACTCTTTCAAAACATGCAAGGTTTAATTTAGTCCCTGAAAAAAAGAACAACAACTTCGAGTCGTTGAGAAGAAAAAGTAAGTTACAGTTTTCAAAATCATGTTTAAATTCTAGAACATTAAAACATTATAAGAATTTTGGAACCTATGATTTTCGCATGATAAACACATTAATAGACATAGCTTCATCTATGATGATGCGATGGATCGTAGAAATATACTTTTGCGTCTCTATCTATCTTTTTCCTTTCATTCCTTGTCACGACTCGTTCTTTAAGGTAATTAGAATGAGAAACTTTATTGTAAATTAACTTTCACTCTTTCACTTGGATAGTTGAAGTGAATGTGCTCTATATTGTGCCTCATATGATATGTATACTGTAAGATGTTTATTTGTTCTCAAAGATATTAGATCTCTATATGGAAGAAGAATTGTCCAAAACTTAATATTATAGAATAAATGTATCGATCCCATTCTACGGTTGTGAACCAATGGGTTGTAGCGGTGACTTTCTAGGTAAAACAGACAATTGCTTGGGCATTGTTTGAGATACTTGATTACTCGAGTTGCAACATGGAAGTGAATGAGACCAGTCTTGTAAAGAAACTTGATGGGTTATTGAACGATGTATGGGATGATAGGTTTTGTTTTGGTATTCTACAATAATGCGTCTATGTTTCTTTAATTGTACAAATGTCTGGCAATAGAGCCTCACAGTCCGCAGAAATTTTAGAGAGTTATCAGATGGTGTTGATACAGGTTTGGAGCCTAGAAAGAAGTTGTCACAAATGAGATCATGCAAGTATATTATTTGACAAATATAAATTCCTTTGATAGAACGGGAGAATTCAAAGCCAAGAAAGTATTTAAGTTGACCTAATTTTTGATCTTGAAGGATTCCTGGAGAACTACTTTGAGGGTGCTAAATTTAGAAAGTGAATTATCGGCTTGTATCGCATCATACCAATATACTATCAATAATGTGAATGACTAAGGCGAGATTCAGACGCGGCTTGGTGATATTGTGTTGGAACGTGGTTAGCTTCTCATATGTTTTCCTACACGCCTCTTTAAGGCCATATATGGATTTAATAAGCTCTCTCACTTTGTTAGGTCTAGACGAGATAGCCACATGGGTTATTTCCATATAAACAACTTCTTGAAGGTTTCCATCTATGAATGTACTTTTTTACATCAAGTTTATGTATATTCCAATTGTGCTTGAGAGTTAGTGTGACTACTAGAATCACACTGGTCATTTTGGATGGAGGGGAGTATGTATCATAGAAATCTAGTCCCTATATTATGTTATACACTTTTGCCACAATATGGCCTTAAATTGTTCAATATACCATCTCTGTCATGCCTGCTTTTTTATGTCCGTTTGCATCCTAATGGTTTTACATGAGGAGGGAGGTCAACTAGTTTTCATATTCCAGTCCTCTCTAGGGCACCCAACTCGACTTGTTTGGTTTTGTTCGAAGTGTCACACTTATAGCCTCGCATAAGACTTAGGTTCAGTTTGAACATAATAGACAAGACAAAATGACAAAGAGATGAGGGGCATATAAGATAAAAACATTGAGACGAGATAATTAATTTAAAAAAACATCACATCAAAGTATAAAATTAAATGTATAGTAGATAGTGGGTAATGCTTAAATTAAATGTTCATAAACCCTATATACAATGCATAATAATTAAAATGGTCGTGGTTTAAACAAACTAATTCAAAACAAACAAAAAAAGAAAAATTTAATTCAAACTATGGTGAAAATAATATTATGCTTTTGAGACTGGTAAATGACAATTAAAATTAAAATAGAGCTCAGGGAGTTTACACTTCATCCAAACGAAGGATGACTGGTGAGGTACAAACATCACTAATTTGTTCACATAGCTCTACTTGTGCACCACGGGAATCGAACCCGGGTCTGTACCGTGGCAGGGTACTATTCTCACTAGACCACTGGTGCTTATTGGGAGCACTTGCAAAAGATACTACACTGTAACTATGTAAGTCTATACTATATAATATAACTAATCAATAGTATTTTATATTGCATATGAGTTATGTGTTATTATTATTATCAACATAATCAAATTTCACTTTACTCTTTCAAAACATGCAAGGTTTAATTTAGTCCCTGAAAAAAAGAACAACAACTTCGAGTCGTTGAGAAGAAAAAGTAAGTTACAGTTTTCAAAATCATGTTTAAATTCTAGAACATTAAAACATTATAAGAATTTTGGAACCTATGATTTTCGCATGATAAACACATTAATAGACATAGCTTCATCTATGATGATGCGATGGATCGTAGAATATACTTTTGCGTCTCTATCTATCTTTTTCCCTTTCATTCCTTGTCACGACTCGTTCTTTAAGGTAATTAGAATGAGAAACTTTATTGTAAATTAACTTTCACTCTTTCACTTGGATAGTTGAAGTGAATGTGCTCTATATCTGCCTCATAATATGATATGTATACTGTAAGATGTTTATTTGTTCTCAAAGATATTAGATCTCTATAATGGAAGAAGAATTGTCCAAAACTTAATATTATAGAATAAATGTATCGATCCCATTCTACGGTTGTGAAACCAATGGGTTGTAGCGGTGACTTTCTAGGTAAAAAACGACAATTGCTTGGGCATTGTTTGAGATACTTGATTACTCGAGTTGCAAACATGAAGTGAATGAGACCAGTCTTGTAAAGAAAACTTGATGGGTTATTGAACGATGTATGGGATGATAGGTTTTGTTTTGGTATTCTACAATAATGCGTCTATGTTTCTTTAATTTGTACAAATGTCTGGCAATAGAGCCTCACAGTCCCGCAGAAATTTTAGAGAGTTATCAGATGGTGTTGATACAGGTTTGGAGCCTAGAAAGAAGTTGTCACAAATGAGATCATGCAAGTATATTATTTGACAAATCTAAATCCTTTGATAGAAGGGAGAATTCAAAGCCAAGAAAGTATTAAGTTGACCTAATTTTTTGATCTTGAAGGATTCCTGGAGAACTACTTGAGGGTGCTAAATTTAGAAGTGAATTATCGGCTTGTATCGCATCATACCAATATAATCAAGATTGAATGACTAAGGCGAGATTCAGACGCGGCTGGTGATAGTGTTGGAACGTGGTTAGCTTCTCATATGTTTCCTACACGCCTCTTTAAGGCCATATATGGTTTAATAAGCTCTCTCACTTT
>NW_026112535.1:0-103844 GCF_024323335.1 Lathyrus oleraceus
GGTAGCAAACTTTTATAAACTTTCTTGTTGATTTTATAAATGTCATTTTATCCCCTTTTTATAACTCCATATATGGTTCTCTTGATCAACATTTTAAAGAACTCTAGAAAACATACTAATAACTTATAGTTGGCATCAAATAAATATCTTAATCTAATTTAAGATGGTATTACATTAATATTAACCAAACGTTCGATATTAAGATAACACAACTTTTCTTAAACTCTCTTGGTTATTTAATATATGATATTCAAATCTTATTAATTAACTCCTCAATATTGTAATATTGCTCTACATCTTAGATAATTCTATATAATATAATAATAATCTATTCTTGGCATCAAATTAAATATTAAACTAGTTTAAGATGATACCAAACTTAATGTTAACTAAACGCTCGAGATTAAGGTAACACAAGTTTCATAAACTCTGTTGATTTTATATATGGTTTTAAATCTATTATTTCTTAACTCCTCGATGTGGTTCTATTGCTCAATTTCTTAAAGAATTCTATAACATATAATAATAATCCTTCGTTGACATAAAATTAAACGTTAAACAAATTTAAAATTCTAGTACACTTAATGTTAATCAAAGGCTCGAGATTAAGCTAACACGGCTTTTCTTAAACTCTGTCGTTGATTTTATATATAATTTTCAATCTCTTTTTCTTAACTTTAAGATTATACCAAAGTTAATCTTGACCAATCGCTCGAGATTAAGATATCACAACTTTCAATTAACTTCCTTATTGATTTTATATATGATCTTAAATTACTAGTTTTCTTAACTCATCGATGTCGTACTATTGCTCAACATCTTAATGATCTCTATAACCTATACTAATAATATATTGATGTCATCAGTAAAATATTAAACTAATTTATATGGTACTACACTTAATCTTAACCAAATGCTCGAGATTAAGGTAGCACAATTTTTATTAAATACTCAGGTTGATTTTATATATAATATTGAATCACTTATTTGCTTAACTCTTTGATGTGGTACTATTCATCAACATCTTAGAAAATTCTATGATATATACAAATAATTTATCGTGTGTATCAAATGAAATAAGAAACTAATTTGAGATGGTATTATACTTAGTCTTAACCAGTCACTTGAGAGTAAGGTAGCAAACTTTTTATAAACTGTTTGTTGATTTTATAAATGTCATTTTATCCCCTTTTTCATAACTCCATATATGGTTCTCTTGATCAACATTTTAAAGAACTCTAGAAAACATACTAATAACTTATAGTTGGCATCAAATTAAATATCTTAATCTAATTTAAGATGGTATTACATTTAATATTAACCAAACGTTCGATATTAAGATAACACAACTTTTCTTAAACTCTCTTGGTTATTTAATATATGATATTCAATCTCTTTTTAATTAACTCCTCAATATTGTAATATTGCTCTACATCTTAGATAATTCTATATAATATAATAATAATCTATTCATGGCATCAAATTAAATATTAAACTAATTTAAGATGATACCAAACTTAATGTTAACTAAACGCTCGAGATTAAGGTAACACAAGTTTCATAAACTCTTGTTGATTTTATATATGGTTTTAAATCTATTATTTTCTTAACTCCTCGATGTGGTTCTATTGCTCAATTTCTTAAAGAATTCTATACATATAATAATAATCCTTCGTTGACATAAAATTAAACGTTAAACAAATTTAAAATTCTAGTACACTTAATGTTAATCAAAGGCTCGAGATTAAGCTAACACGGCTTTTCTTAAACTCTGTCGTTGATTTATATATAATTTTCAATCTCTTTTTTCTTAACTTTAAGATTATACCAAAGTTAATCTTGACCAATCGCTCGAGATTAAGATATCACAACTTTCAATTAACTTCCTTATTGATTTTATATATGATCTTAAATACTAGTTTCTTAACTCATCGATGTCGTACTATTGCTCAACATCTTAATGATCTCTATAACCTATACTAATAATATATTGATGTCATCAGTGAAAATATTAAACTAATTTAATATGGTACTACACTTAATCTTAACCAAATGCTCGAGATTAAGGTAGCACAATTTTTATTAAATACTCAGGTTGATTTTATATATAATATTGAATCACTTATTTGCTTAACTCTTTGATGTGGTACTATTCATCAACATCTTAGAAAATTCTATGATATATACAAATAATTTATCGTGTGTATCAAATGAAATAAGAAACTAATTTGAGATGGTATTATACTTAGTCTTAACCATCACTTGAGAGTAAGGTAGCAAACTTTTTATAAACTGTCTTGTTGATTTTATAAATGTCATTTTATCCCCTTTTTCATAACTCCATATATGGTTCTCTTGATCAACATTTTAAAGAACTCTAGAAAACATACTAATAACTTATAGTTGGCATCAAATTAAATATCTTAATCTAATTTAAGATGGTATTACATTTAATATTAACCAAACGTTCGATATTAAGATAACACAACTTTTCTTAAACTCTCTTGGTTATTTAATATATGATATTCAATCTCTTATTTAATTAACTCCTCAATATTGTAATATTGCTCTACATCTTAGATAATTCTATATAATATAATAATAATCTATTCATGGCATCAAATTAAATATTAAACTAGTTTAAGATGATACCAAACTTAATGTTAACTAAACGCTCGAGATTAAGGTAACACAAGTTTCATAAACTCTTGTTGATTTTATATATGGTTTTAAATCTATTATTTTCTTAACTCCTCGATGTGGTTCTATTGCTCAATTTCTTAAAGAATTCTATAACATATAATAATAATCCTTCGTTGACATAAAATTAAACGTTAAACAAATTTAAAATTCTAGTACACTTAATGTTAATCAAAGGCTCGGATTAAGCTAACACGGCTTTTCTTAAACTCTGTCGTTGATTTTATATATAATTTTCAATCTCTTTTTTCTTAACTTAAGATTATACCACAGTTAATCTTGACCAATCGCTCGAGATTAAGATATCACAACTTTCAATTAACTTCCTTATTGATTTTATATATGATCTTAAATTACTAGTTTTCTTAACTCATCGATGTCGTACTATTGCTCAACATCTTAATGATCTCTATAACCTATACTAATAATATATTGATGTCATCAGTGAAAATATTAAACTAATTTAATATGGTACTACACTTAATCTTAACCAAATGCTCGAGATTAAGGTAGCACAATTTTTATTAAATACTCAGGTTGATTTTATATATAATATTGAATCACTTATTTGCTTAACTCTTCGATGTGGTACTATTCATCAACATCTTAGAAAATTCTATGATATATACAAATAATTTATCGTGTGTATCAAATGAAATAAGAAACTAATTTGAGATGGTATTATACTTAGTCTTAACCAGTCACTTGAGAGTAAGGTAGCAAACTTTTTATAAACTGTCTTGTTGATTTTATAAATGTCATTTTATCCCCTTTTTCATAACTCCATATATGGTTCTCTTGATCAACATTTTAAAGAACTCTAGAAAACATACTAATAACTTATAGTTGGCATCAAATTAAATATCTTAATCTAATTTAAGATGGTATTACATTTAATATTAACCAAACGTTCGATATTAAGATAACACAACTTTTCTTAAACTCTCTTGGTTATTTAATATATGATATTCAATCTCTTATTTAATTAACTCCTCAATATTGTAATATTGCTCTACATCTTAGATAATTCTATATAATATACTAATAATCTATTCTTGGCATCAAATTAAATATTAAACTAGTTTAAGATGATACCAAACTTAATGTTAACTAAACGCTCGAGATTAAGGTAACACAAGTTTCATAAACTCTTGTTGATTTTATATATGGTTTTAAATCTATTATTTTCTTAACTCCTCGATGTGGTTCTATTGCTCAATTTCTTAAAGAATTCTATAACATATAATAATAATCCTTCGTTGACATAAAATTAAACGTTAAACAAATTTAAAATTCTAGTACACTTAATGTTAATCAAAGGCTCGAGATTAAGCTAACACGGCTTTTCTTAAACTCTGTCGTTGATTTTATATATAATTTTCAATCTCTTTTTTCTTAACTTTAAGATTATACCACAGTTAATCTTGACCAATCGCTCGAGATTAAGATATCACAACTTTCAATTAACTTCCTTATTGATTTTATATATGATCTTAAATTACTAGTTTTCTTAACTCATCGATGTCGTACTATTGCTCAACATCTTAATGATCTCTATAACCTATACTAATAATATATTGATGTCATCAGTGAAAATATTAAACTAATTTAATATGGTACTACACTTAATCTTAACCAAATGCTCGAGATTAAGGTAGCACAATTTTTATTAAATACTCAGGTTGATTTTATATATAATATTGAATCACTTATTTGCCTAACTCTTCGTTGTGGTACTATTCATCAACATCTTAGAAAATTCTATGATATATACAAATAATTTATCGTGTGTATCAAATGAAATAAGAAACTAATTTGAGATGGTATTATACTTAGTCTTAACCAGTCACTTGAGAGTAAGGTAGCAAACTTTTTATAAACTGTCTTGTTGATTTTATAAATGTCATTTTATCCCCTTTTTCATAACTCCATATATGGTTCTCTTGATCAACATTTTAAAGAACTCTAGAAAACATACTAATAACTTATAGTTGGCATCAAATTAAATATCTTAATCTAATTTAAGATGGTATTACATTTAATATTAACCAAACGTTCGATATTAAGATAACACAACTTTTCTTAAACTCTCTTGGTTATTTAATATATGATATTCAATCTCTTATTTAATTAACTCCTCAATATTGTAATATTGCTCTACATCTTAGATAATTCTATATAATATAATAATAATCTATTCATGGCATCAAATTAAATATTAAACTAATTTAAGATGATACCAAACTTAATGTTAACTAAACGCTCGAGATTAAGGTAACACAAGTTTCATAAACTCTTGTTGATTTTATATATGGTTTTAAATCTATTATTTTCTTAACTCCTCGATGTGGTTCTATTGCTCAATTTCTTAAAGAATTCTATAACATATAATAATAATCCTTCGTTGACATAAAATTAAACGTTAAACAAATTTAAAATTCTAGTACACTTAATGTTAATCAAAGGCTCGAGATTAAGCTAACACGGCTTTTCTTAAACTCTGTCGTTGATTTTATATATAATTTTCAATCTCTTTTTTCTTAACTTTAAGATTATACCAAAGTTAATCTTGACCAATCGCTCGAGATTAAGATATCACAACTTTCAATTAACTTCCTTATTGATTTTATATATGATCTTAAATTACTAGTTTCTTAACTCATCGATGTCGTACTATTGCTCAACATCTTAATGATCTCTATAACCTATACTAATAATATATTGATGTCATCAGTGAAAATATTAAACTAATTTAATATGGTACTACACTTAATCTTAACCAAATGCTCGAGATTAAGGTAGCACAATTTTTATTAAATACTCAGGTTGATTTTATATATAATATTGAATCACTTATTTGCTTAACTCTTTGATGTGGTACTATTCATCAACATCTTAGAAAATTCTATGATATATACAAATAATTTATCGTGTGTATCAAATGAAATAAGAAACTAATTTGAGATGGTATTATACTTAGTCTTAACCAGTCACTTGAGAGTAAGGTAGCAAACTTTTTATAAACTGTCTTGTTGATTTTATAAATGTCATTTTATCCCCTTTTTCATAACTCCATATATGGTTCTCTTGATCAACATTTTAAAGAACTCTAGAAAACATACTAATAACTTATAGTTGGCATCAAATTAAATATCTTAATCTAATTTAAGATGGTATTACATTTAATATTAACCAAACGTTCGATATTAAGATAACACAACTTTTCTTAAACTCTCTTGGTTATTTAATATATGATATTCAATCTCTTATTTAATTAACTCCTCAATATTGTAATATTGCTCTACATCTTAGATAATTCTATATAATATAATAATAATCTATTCATGGCATCAAATTAAATATTAAACTAATTTAAGATGATACCAAACTTAATGTTAACTAAACGCTCGAGATTAAGGTAACACAAGTTTCATAAACTCTTGTTGATTTTATATATGGTTTTAAATCTATTATTTTCTTAACTCCTCGATGTGGTTCTATTGCTCAATTTCTTAAAGAATTCTATAACATATAATAATAATCCTTCGTTGACATAAAATTAAACGTTAAACAAATTTAAAATTCTAGTACACTTAATGTTAATCAAAGGCTCGAGATTAAGCTAACACGGCTTTTCTTAAACTCTGTCGTTGATTTTATATATAATTTTCAATCTCTTTTTTCTTAACTTTAAGATTATACCAAAGTTAATCTTGACCAATCGCTCGAGATTAAGATATCACAACTTTCAATTAACTTCCTTATTGATTTTATATATGATCTTAAATTACTAGTTTTCTTAACTCATCGATGTCGTACTATTGCTCAACATCTTAATGATCTCTATAACCTATACTAATAATATATTGATGTCATCAGTGAAAATATTAAACTAATTTAATATGGTACTACACTTAATCTTAACCAAATGCTCGAGATTAAGGTAGCACAATTTTTATTAAATACTCAGGTTGATTTTATATATAATATTGAATCACTTATTTGCTTAACTCTTTGATGTGGTACTATTCATCAACATCTTAGAAAATTCTATGATATATACAAATAATTTATCGTGTGTATCAAATGAAATAAGAAACTAATTTGAGATGGTATTATACTTAGTCTTAACCAGTCACTTGAGAGTAAGGTAGCAAACTTTTTATAAACTGTCTTGTTGATTTTATAAATGTCATTTTATCCCCTTTTTCATAACTCCATATATGGTTCTCTTGATCAACATTTTAAAGAACTCTAGAAAACATACTAATAACTTATAGTTGGCATCAAATTAAATATCTTAATCTAATTTAAGATGGTATTACATTTAATATTAACCAAACGTTCGATATTAAGATAACACAACTTTTCTTAAACTCTCTTGGTTATTTAATATATGATATTCAATCTCTTATTTAATTAACTCCTCAATATTGTAATATTGCTCTACATCTTAGATAATTCTATATAATATACTAATAATCTATTCTTGGCATCAAATTAAATATTAAACTAGTTTAAGATGATACCAAACTTAATGTTAACTAAACGCTCGAGATTAAGGTAACACAAGTTTCATAAACTCTTGTTGATTTTATATATGGTTTTAAATCTATTATTTTCTTAACTCCTCGATGTGGTTCTATTGCTCAATTTCTTAAAGAATTCTATAACATATAATAATAATCCTTCGTTGACATAAAATTAAACGTTAAACAAATTTAAAATTCTAGTACACTTAATGTTAATCAAAGGCTCGAGATTAAGCTAACACGGCTTTTCTTAAACTCTGTCGTTGATTTTATATATAATTTTCAATCTCTTTTTTCTTAACTTTAAGATTATACCAAAGTTAATCTTGACCAATCGCTCGAGATTAAGATATCACAACTTTCAATTAACTTCCTTATTGATTTTATATATGATCTTAAATTACTAGTTTTCTTAACTCATCGATGTCGTACTATTGCTCAACATCTTAATGATCTCTATAACCTATACTAATAATATATTGATGTCATCAGTGAAAATATTAAACTAATTTAATATGGTACTACACTTAATCTTAACCAAATGCTCGAGATTAAGGTAGCACAATTTTTATTAAATACTCAGGTTGATTTTATATATAATATTGAATCACTTATTTGCTTAACTCTTTGATGTGGTACTATTCATCAACATCTTAGAAAATTCTATGATATATACAAATAATTTATCGTGTGTATCAAATGAAATAAGAAACTAATTTGAGATGGTATTATACTTAGTCTTAACCAATCACTTGAGAGTAAGGTAGCAAACTTTTTATAAACTGTCTTGTTGATTTTATAAATGTCATTTTATCCCCTTTTTCATAACTCCATATATGGTTCTCTTGATCAACATTTTAAAGAACTCTAGAAAACATACTAATAACTTATAGTTGGCATCAAATTAAATATCTTAATCTAATTTAAGATGGTATTACATTTAATATTAACCAAACGTTCGATATTAAGATAACACAACTTTTCTTAAACTCTCTTGGTTATTTAATATATGATATTCAATCTCTTATTTAATTAACTCCTCAATATTGTAATATTGCTCTACATCTTAGATAATTCTATATAATATACTAATAATCTATTCTTGGCATCAAATTAAATATTAAACTAGTTTAAGATGATACCAAACTTAATGTTAACTAAACGCTCGAGATTAAGGTAACACAAGTTTCATAAACTCTTGTTGATTTTATATATGGTTTTAAATCTATTATTTTCTTAACTCCTCGATGTGGTTCTATTGCTCAATTTCTTAAAGAATTCTATAACATATAATAATAATCCTTCGTTGACATAAAATTAAACGTTAAACAAATTTAAAATTCTAGTACACTTAATGTTAATCAAAGGCTCGAGATTAAGCTAACACGGCTTTTCTTAAACTCTGTCGTTGATTTTATATATAATTTTCAATCTCTTTTTTCTTAACTTTAAGATTATACCAAAGTTAATCTTGACCAATCGCTCGAGATTAAGATATCACAACTTTCAATTAACTTCCTTATTGATTTTATATATGATCTTAAATTACTAGTTTTCTTAACTCATCGATGTCGTACTATTGCTCAACATCTTAATGATCTCTATAACCTATACTAATAATATATTGATGTCATCAGTGAAAATATTAAACTAATTTAATATGGTACTACACTTAATCTTAACCAAATGCTCGAGATTAAGGTAGCACAATTTTTATTAAATACTCAGGTTGATTTTATATATAATATTGAATCACTTATTTGCTTAACTCTTTGATGTGGTACTATTCATCAACATCTTAGAAAATTCTATGATATATACAAATAATTTATCGTGTGTATCAAATGAAATAAGAAACTAATTTGAGATGGTATTATACTTAGTCTTAACCAATCACTTGAGAGTAAGGTAGCAAACTTTTTATAAACTGTCTTGTTGATTTTATAAATGTCATTTTATCCCCTTTTTCATAACTCCATATATGGTTCTCTTGATCAACATTTTAAAGAACTCTAGAAAACATACTAATAACTTATAGTTGGCATCAAATTAAATATCTTAATCTAATTTAAGATGGTATTACATTTAATATTAACCAAACGTTCGATATTAAGATAACACAACTTTTCTTAAACTCTCTTGGTTATTTAATATATGATATTCAATCTCTTATTTAATTAACTCCTCAATATTGTAATATTGCTCTACATCTTAGATAATTCTATATAATATACTAATAATCTATTCATGGCATCAAATTAAATATTAAACTAGTTTAAGATGATACCAAACTTAATGTTAACTAAACGCTCGAGATTAAGGTAACACAAGTTTCATAAACTCTTGTTGATTTTATATATGGTTTTAAATCTATTATTTTCTTAACTCCTCGATGTGGTTCTATTGCTCAATTTCTTAAAGAATTCTATAACATATAATAATAATCCTTCGTTGACATAAAATTAAACGTTAAACAAATTTAAAATTCTAGTACACTTAATGTTAATCAAAGGCTCGAGATTAAGCTAACACGGCTTTTCTTAAACTCTGTCGTTGATTTTATATATAATTTTCAATCTCTTTTTTCTTAACTTTAAGATTATACCACAGTTAATCTTGACCAATCGCTCGAGATTAAGATATCACAACTTTCAATTAACTTCCTTATTGATTTTATATATGATCTTAAATTACTAGTTTTCTTAACTCATCGATGTCGTACTATTGCTCAACATCTTAATGATCTCTATAACCTATACTAATAATATATTGATGTCATCAGTGAAAATATTAAACTAATTTAATATGGTACTACACTTAATCTTAACCAAATGCTCGAGATTAAGGTAGCACAATTTTTATTAAATACTCAGGTTGATTTTATATATAATATTGAATCACTTATTTGCTTCACTCTTTGATGTGGTACTATTCATCAACATCTTAGAAAATTCTATGATATATACAAATAATTTATCGTGTGTATCAAATGAAATAAGAAACTAATTTGAGATGGTATTATACTTAGTCTTAACCAATCACTTGAGAGTAAGGTAGCAAACTTTTTATAAACTGTCTTGTTGATTTTATAAATGTCATTTTATCCCCTTTTTCATAACTCCATATATGGTTCTCTTGATCAACATTTTAAAGAACTCTAGAAAACATACTAATAACTTATAGTTGGCATCAAATTAAATATCTTAATCTAATTTAAGATGGTATTACATTTAATATTAACCAAACGTTCGATATTAAGATAACACAACTTTTCTTAAACTCTCTTGGTTATTTAATATATGATATTCAATCTCTTATTTAATTAACTCCTCAATATTGTAATATTGCTCTACATCTTAGATAATTCTATATAATATAATAATCTATTCATGGCATCAAATTAAATATTAAACTAATTTAAGATGATACCAAACTTAATGTTAACTAAACGCTCGAGATTAAGGTAACACAAGTTTCATAAACTCTTGTTGATTTTATATATGGTTTTAAATCTATTATTTTCTTAACTCCTCGATGTGGTTCTATTGCTCAATTTCTTAAAGAATTCTATAACATATAATAATAATCCTTCGTTGACATAAAATTAAACGTTAAACAAATTTAAAATTCTAGTACACTTAATGTTAATCAAAGGCTCGAGATTAAGCTAACACGGCTTTTCTTAAACTCTGTCGTTGATTTTATATATAATTTTCAATCTCTTTTTTCTTAACTTTAAGATTATACCAAAGTTAATCTTGACCAATCGCTCGAGATTAAGATATCACAACTTTCAATTAACTTCCTTATTGATTTTATATATGATCTTAAATTACTAGTTTTCTTAACTCATCGATGTCGTACTATTGCTCAACATCTTAATGATCTCTATAACCTATACTAATAATATATTGATGTCATCAGTGAAAATATTAAACTAATTTAATATGGTACTACACTTAATCTTAACCAAATGCTCGAGATTAAGGTAGCACAATTTTTATTAAATACTCAGGTTGATTTTATATATAATATTGAATCACTTATTTGCTTCACTCTTTGATGTGGTACTATTCATCAACATCTTAGAAAATTCTATGATATATACAAATAATTTATCGTGTGTATCAAATGAAATAAGAAACTAATTTGAGATGGTATTATACTTAGTCTTAACCAATCACTTGAGAGTAAGGTAGCAAACTTTTTATAAACTGTCTTGTTGATTTTATAAATGTCATTTTATCCCCTTTTTCATAACTCCATATATGGTTCTCTTGATCAACATTTTAAAGAACTCTAGAAAACATACTAATAACTTATAGTTGGCATCAAATTAAATATCTTAATCTAATTTAAGATGGTATTACATTTAATATTAACCAAACGTTCGATATTAAGATAACACAACTTTTCTTAAACTCTCTTGGTTATTTAATATATGATATTCAATCTCTTATTTAATTAACTCCTCAATATTGTAATATTGCTCTACATCTTAGATAATTCTATATAATATAATAATAATCTATTCATGGCATCAAATTAAATATTAAACTAATTTAAGATGATACCAAACTTAATGTTAACTAAACGCTCGAGATTAAGGTAACACAAGTTTCATAAACTCTTGTTGATTTTATATATGGTTTTAAATCTATTATTTTCTTAACTCCTCGATGTGGTTCTATTGCTCAATTTCTTAAAGAATTCTATAACATATAATAATAATCCTTCGTTGACATAAAATTAAACGTTAAACAAATTTAAAATTCTAGTACACTTAATGTTAATCAAAGGCTCGGGATTAAGCTAACACGGCTTTTCTTAAACTCTGTCGTTGATTTTATATATAATTTTCAATCTCTTTTTTCTTAACTTTAAGATTATACCAAAGTTAATCTTGACCAATCACTCGAGATTAAGATATCACAACTTTCAGTTAACTTCCTTATTGATTTTATATATGATCTTAAATTACAAGTTTTCTTAACTCATCGATGTCGTACTATTGCTCAACATCTTAATGATCTCTATAACCTATACTAATAATATATTGATGTCATCAGTGAAAATATTAAACTAATTTAATATGGTACTACACTTAATCTTAACCTAATGCTCGAGATTAAGGTAGCACAATTTTTATTAAATACTCAGGTTGATTTTATATATAATATTGAATCACTTATTTGCTTCACTCTTTGATGTGGTACTATTCATCAACATCTTAGAAAATTCTATGATATATACAAATAATTTATCGTGTGTATCAAATGAAATAAGAAACTAATTTGAGATGGTATTATACTTAGTCTTAACCAATCACTTGAGAGTAAGGTAGCAAACTTTTTATAAACTGTCTTGTTGATTTTATAAATGTCATTTTATCCCCTTTTTCATAACTCCATATATGGTTCTCTTGATCAACATTTTAAAGAACTCTAGAAAACATACTAATAACTTATAGTTGGCATCAAATTAAATATCTTAATCTAATTTAAGATGGTATTACATTTAATATTAACCAAACGTTCGATATTAAGATAACACAACTTTTCTTAAACTCTCTTGGTTATTTAATATATGATATTCAATCTCTTATTTAATTAACTCCTCAATATTGTAATATTGCTCTACATCTTAGATAATTCTATATAATATAATAATAATCTATTCATGGCATCAAATTAAATATTAAACTAATTTAAGATGATACCAAACTTAATGTTAACTAAACGCTCGAGATTAAGGTAACACAAGTTTCATAAACTCTTGTTGATTTTATATATGGTTTTAAATCTATTATTTTCTTAACTCCTCGATGTGGTTCTATTGCTCAATTTCTTAAAGAATTCTATAACATATAATAATAATCCTTCGTTGACATAAAATTAAACGTTAAACAAATTTAAAATTCTAGTACACTTAATGTTAATCAAAGGCTCGAGATTAAGCTAACACGGCTTTTCTTAAACTCTGTCGTTGATTTTATATATAATTTTCAATCTCTTTTTTCTTAACTTTAAGATTATACCAAAGTTAATCTTGACCAATCGCTCGAGATTAAGATATCACAACTTTCAATTAACTTCCTTATTGATTTTATATATGATCTTAAATTACTAGTTTTCTTAACTCATCGATGTCGTACTATTGCTCAACATCTTAATGATCTCTATAACCTATACTAATAATATATTGATGTCATCAGTGAAAATATTAAACTAATTTAATATGGTACTACACTTAATCTTAACCAAATGCTCGAGATTAAGGTAGCACAATTTTTATTAAATACTCAGGTTGATTTTATATATAATATTGAATCACTTATTTGCTTCACTCTTTGATGTGGTACTATTCATCAACATCTTAGAAAATTCTATGATATATACAAATAATTTATCGTGTGTATCAAATGAAATAAGAAACTAATTTGAGATGGTATTATACTTAGTCTTAACCAATCACTTGAGAGTAAGGTAGCAAACTTTTTATAAACTGTCTTGTTGATTTTATAAATGTCATTTTATCCCCTTTTTCATAACTCCATATATGGTTCTCTTGATCAACATTTTAAAGAACTCTAGAAAACATACTAATAACTTATAGTTGGCATCAAATTAAATATCTTAATCTAATTTAAGATGGTATTACATTTAATATTAACCAAACGTTCGATATTAAGATAACACAACTTTTCTTAAACTCTCTTGGTTATTTAATATATGATATTCAATCTCTTATTTAATTAACTCCTCAATATTGTAATATTGCTCTACATCTTAGATAATTCTATATAATATACTAATAATCTATTCTTGGCATCAAATTAAATATTAAACTAGTTTAAGATGATACCAAACTTAATGTTAACTAAACGCTCGAGATTAAGGTAACACAAGTTTCATAAACTCTCGTTGATTTTATATATGGTTTTAAATCTATTATTTTCTTAACTCCTCGATGTGGTTCTATTGCTCAATTTCTTAAAGAATTCTATAACATATATAATAATAATCCTTCGTTGACATAAAATTAAACGTTAAACAAATTTAAAATTCTAGTACACTTAATGTTAATCAAAGGCTCGGGATTAAGCTAACACGGCTTTTCTTAAACTCTGTCGTTGATTTTATATATAATTTTCAATCTCTTTTTTCTTAACTTTAAGATTATACCAAAGTTAATCTTGACCAATCGCTCGAGATTAAGATATCACAACTTTCAATTAACTTCCTTATTGATTTTATATATGATCTTAAATTACTAGTTTTCTTAACTCATCGATGTCGTACTATTGCTCAACATCTTAATGATCTCTATAACCTATACTAATAATATATTGATGTCATCAGTGAAAATATTAAACTAATTTAATATGGTACTACACTTAATCTTAACCAAATGCTCGAGATTAAGGTAGCACAATTTTTATTAAATACTCAGGTTGATTTTATATATAATATTGAATCACTTATTTGCTTAACTCTTCGATGTGGTACTATTCATCAACATCTTAGAAAATTCTATGATATATACAAATAATTTATCGTGTGTATCAAATGAAATAAGAAACTAATTTGAGATGGTATTATACTTAGTCTTAACCAGTCACTTGAGAGTAAGGTAGCAAACTTTTTATAAACTGTCTTGTTGATTTTATAAATGTCATTTTATCCCCTTTTTCATAACTCCATATATGGTTCTCTTGATCAACATTTTAAAGAACTCTAGAAAACATACTAATAACTTATAGTTGGCATCAAATTAAATATCTTAATCTAATTTAAGATGGTATTACATTTAATATTAACCAAACGTTCGATATTAAGATAACACAACTTTTCTTAAACTCTCTTGGTTATTTAATATATGATATTCAATCTCTTATTTAATTAACTCCTCAATATTGTAATATTGCTCTACATCTTAGATAATTCTATATAATATACTAATAATCTATTCTTGGCATCAAATTAAATATTAAACTAGTTTAAGATGATACCAAACTTAATGTTAACTAAACGCTCGAGATTAAGGTAACACAAGTTTCATAAACTCTTGTTGATTTTATATATGGTTTTAAATCTATTATTTTCTTAACTCCTCGATGTGGTTCTATTGCTCAATTTCTTAAAGAATTCTATAACATATAATAATAATCCTTCGTTGACATAAAATTAAACGTTAAACAAATTTAAAATTCTAGTACACTTAATGTTAATCAAAGGCTCGAGATTAAGCTAACACGACTTTTCTTAAACTCTGTCGTTGATTTTATATATAATTTTCAATCTCTTTTTTCTTAACTTTAAGATTATACCAAAGTTAATCTTGACCAATCGCTCGAGATTAAGATATCACAACTTTCAATTAACTTCCTTATTGATTTTATATATGATCTTAAATTACTAGTTTTCTTAACTCATCGATGTCGTACTATTGCTCAACATCTTAATGATCTCTATAACCTATACTAATAATATATTGATGTCATCAGTGAAAATATTAAACTAATTTAATATGGTACTACACTTAATCTTAACCAAATGCTCGAGATTAAGGTAGCACAATTTTTATTAAATACTCAGGTTGATTTTATATATAATATTGAATCACTTATTTGCTTCACTCTTTGATGTGGTACTATTCATCAACATCTTAGAAAATTCTATGATATATACAAATAATTTATCGTGTGTATCAAATGAAATAAGAAACTAATTTGAGATGGTATTATACTTAGTCTTAACCAATCACTTGAGAGTAAGGTAGCAAACTTTTTATAAACTGTCTTGTTGATTTTATAAATGTCATTTTATCCCCTTTTTCATAACTCCATATATGGTTCTCTTGATCAACATTTTAAAGAACTCTAGAAAACATACTAATAACTTATAGTTGGCATCAAATTAAATATCTTAATCTAATTTAAGATGGTATTACATTTAATATTAACCAAACGTTCGATATTAAGATAACACAACTTTTCTTAAACTCTCTTGGTTATTTAATATATGATATTCAATCTCTTATTTAATTAACTCCTCAATATTGTAATATTGCTCTACATCTTAGATAATTCTATATAATATAATAATAATCTATTCATGGCATCAAATTAAATATTAAACTAATTTAAGATGATACCAAACTTAATGTTAACTAAACGCTCGAGATTAAGGTAACACAAGTTTCATAAACTCTTGTTGATTTTATATATGGTTTTAAATCTATTATTTTCTTAACTCCTCGATGTGGTTCTATTGCTCAATTTCTTAAAGAATTCTATAACATATAATAATAATCCTTCGTTGACATAAAATTAAACGTTAAACAAATTTAAAATTCTAGTACACTTAATGTTAATCAAAGGCTCGGGATTAAGCTAACACGGCTTTTCTTAAACTGTGTCGTTGATTTTATATATAATTTTCAATCTCTTTTTTCTTAACTTTAAGATTATACCACAGTTAATCTTGACCAATCGCTCGAGATTAAGATATCACAACTTTCAATTAACTTCCTTATTGATTTTATATATGATCTTAAATTACTAGTTTTCTTAACTCATCGATGTTGTACTATTGCTCAACATCTTAATGATCTCTATAACCTATACTAATAATATATTGATGTCATCAGTTAAAATATTAAACTAATTTAATATGGTACTACACTTAATCTTAACCAAATGCTCGAGATTAAGGTAGCACAATTTTTATTAAATACTCAGGTTGATTTTATATATAATATTGAATCACTTATTTGCTTAACTCTTCGATGTGGTACTATTCATCAACATCTTAGAAAATTCTATGATATATACAAATAATTTATCGTGTGTATCAAATGAAATAAGAAACTAATTTGAGATGGTATTATACTTAGTCTTAACCAGTCACTTGAGAGTAAGGTAGCAAACTTTTTATAAACTGTCTTGTTGATTTTATAAATGTCATTTTATCCCCTTTTTCATAACTCCATATATGGTTCTCTTGATCAACATTTTAAAGAACTCTAGAAAACATACTAATAACCTATAGTTGGCATCAAATTAAATATCTTAATCTAATTTAAGATGGTATTACGTTTAATATCAACCAAACGTTTGATATTAAGATAACACAACTTTTCTTAAACTCTCTTGGTTATTTAATATATGATATTCAATCTTTTATTTAATTAACTCCTCAATATTGTAATATTGCTCTACATCTTAGATAATTCTATATAATATACTAATAATCTATTCTTGGCATCAAATTAAATATTAAACTAATTTAAGATGATACCAAACTTAATGTTAACTAAACGCTTGAGATTAAGGTAACACAAGTTTCATAAACTCTCGCTGATTTTATATATGGTTTTAAATCTATTATTTTCTTAACTCCTCGATGTGGTTCTATTGCTCAATTTCTTAAAGAATTCTATAACATATAATAATAATCCTTCGTTGACATAAAATTAAACGTTAAACAAATTTAAAATTCTAGTACACTTAATGTTAATCAAAGGCTCGGATTAAGCTAACACGGCTTTTCTTAAACTTTGTCGTTGATTTTATATATAATTTTCAATCTCTTTTTTCTTAACTTTAAGATTATACCACAGTTAATCTTGACCAATCGCTCGAGATTAAGATATCACAACTTTCAATTAACTTCCTTATTGATTTTATATATGATCTTAAATTACTAGTTTTCTTAACTCATCGATGTTGTACTATTGCTCAACATCTTAATGATCTCTATAACCTATACTAATAATATATTGATGTCATCAGTTAAAATATTAAACTAATTTAATATGGTACTACACTTAATCTTAACCAAATGCTCGAGATTAAGGTAGCACAATTTTTATTAAATACTCTGGTTGATTTTATATATAATATTGAATCACTTATTTGCTTAACTCTTCGATGTGGTACTATTCATCAACATCTTAGAAAATTCTATGATATATACAAATAATTTATCGTGTGTATCAAATGAAATAAGAAACTAATTTGAGATGGTATTATACTTAGTCTTAACCAGTCACTTGAGAGTAAGGTAGCAAACTTTTTATAAACTGTCTTGTTGATTTTATAAATAACATTTTGTCCCCTTTTTCATAACTCCATATATGGTTCTCTTGATCAACATTTTAAAGAACTCTAGAAAACATACTAATAACCTATAGTTGGCATCAAATTAAATATGTTAATCTAATTTAAGATGGTATTACATTTAATATTAACCAAACGTTCGATATTAAGATAACACAACTTTTCTTAAACTCTCTTGTTTATTTAATATATGATATTCAATCTCTTATTTAATTAACTCCTCAATATTTTAATATTGCTCTACATCTTAGAGAATTCTATATAATATACTAATAATCTATTCATTGCATCAAATTAAATAATAAACTAATTTAAGATGATACCAAACTTAATGTTAACTAAACGCTTGAGATTAAGGTAACACAAGTTTCATAAACTCTCGTTGATTTTATATATGGTTTTAAATCTATTATTTTCTTAACTCCTCGATGTGATTCTATTGCTCAATTTCTTAAAGAATTATATAACATATAATAATAATCCTTCGTTGACATAAAATTAAACGTTAAACAAATTTAAAATTCTAGTACACTTAATGTTAATCAAAGGCTCGGGATTAAGCTAACACGACTTTTCTTAAACTCTGTCGTTGATTTTATATATAATTTTCAATCTCTTTTTTCTTAACTTTAAGATTATACCACAGTTAATCTTGACCAATCGCTCGAGATTAAGATATCACAACTTTCAATTAACTTCCTTATTGATTTTATATATGATCTTAAATTACTAGTTTTCTTAACTCTTATCGATGTTGTACTATTGCTCAACATCTTAATGATCTCTATAACCTATACTAATAATATATTGATGTCATCAGTTAAAATATTAAACTAATTTGATATGGTACTACACTTAATCTTAACCAAATGCTCGAGATTAAGGTAGCACAATTTTTATTAAATACTCAGGTTGATTTTATATATAATATTGAATCATTATTTGCTTAACTCTTCGATGTGGTACTATTCATCAACATCTTAGAAAATTCTATGATATATACAAATAATTTATCGTGTGTATCAAATGAAATAAGAAACTAATTTGAGATGGTATTATACTTAGTCTTAACCAGTAACTTGAGAGTAAGGTAGCAAACTTTTTATAAACTTTTTTGTTGATTTTATAAATGACATTTTATCCCCTTTTTCATAACTCCATATATGGTTCTCTTGATCAACATTTTAAAGAATTCTAGAAAACATACTAATAACCTATAGTTGGCATCAAATTAAATATCTTAATCTAATTTAAGATGGTATTACATTTAATATTAACCAAACGTTCGATATTAAGATAACACAACTTTTCTTAAACTCTCTTGGTTATTTAATATATGATATTCAATCTCTTATTTAATTAACTCCTCAATATTGTAATATTGCTCTACATCTTAGATAATTCTATATAATATACTAATAATCTATTCTTGGCATCAAATTAAATATTAAACTAGTTTAAGATGATACCAAACTTAATGTTAACTAAACGCTCGAGATTAAGGTAACACAAGTTTCATAAACTATCCTTGATTTTATATATGGTTTTAAATCTATTATTTTCTTAACTCCTCGATGTGGTTCTATTGCTCAATTTCTTTAAGAATTATATAACATATAATAATAATCCTTCGTTGACATAAAATTAAACGTTAAACAATTTTAAAATTCTAGTACACTTAATGTTAATCAAAGGCTCGGGATTAAGCTAACAAGGCTTTTCTTAAACTCTGTCGTTGATTTTATATATAATTTTCAATCTCTTTTTTCTTAACTTTAAGATTATACCACAGTTAATCTTGACCAATCGCTCGAGATTAAGATATCACAACTTTCAATTAACTTCCTTATTGATTTTATATATGATCTTAAATTACTAGTTTTCTTAACTCATCGATGTTGTAATATTGCTCAACATCTTAATGATCTCTATAACCTATACTAATAATATATTGATGTCATCAGTGAAAATATTAAACTAATTTAATATGGTACTACACTTAATCTTAACCAAATGCTCGAGATTAAGGTAGCACAATTTTTATTAAATACTCTGGTTGATTTTATTTATAATATTGAATCACTTATTTGCTTAACTCTTCGATGTGGTACTATTCATCAACATCTTAGAAAATTCTATGATATATACAAATAATTTATCGTGTGTATCAAATGAAATAAGAAACTAATTTGAGATGGTATTATACTAAGTCTTAACCAGTCACTTGAGAGTAAGGTAGCAAACTTTTTATAAACTGTCTTGTTGATTTTATAAATGACATTTTATCCCCTTTTTCATAACTCCATATATGGTTCTCTTGATCAACATTTTAAAGAACTCTAGAAAACATACTAATAACCTATAGTTGGCATCAAATTAAATATCTTAATCTAATTTAAGATGGTATTACATTTAATATTAACCAAACATTCGATATTAAGATAACACAACTTTTCTTAAACTCTCTTGGTTATTTAATATATGATATTCAATCTCTTATTTAATTAACTCCTCAATATTGTAATATTGCTCTACATCTTAGATAATTCTATATAATATACTAATAATCTATTCTTGGCATCAAATTAAATATTAAACTAGTTTAAGATGATACCAAACTTAATGTTAACTAAACGCTCGAGATTAAGGTAACACAAGTTTCATAAACTCTCGTTGATTTTATATATGGTTTTAAATCTATTATTTTCTTAACTCCTCGATGTGGTTGTATTGCTCAATTTCTTAAAAAATTCTATAACATATATACTAATCCTTCGTTGACATAAAATTAAATGTTAAACAAATTTAAAATTCTAGTACACTTAATGTTAATCAAAGGCTCAAGATTAAGCTAACACGGCTTTTCTTAAACTCTGTCGTTGATTTTATATATAATTTTCAATCTCTTTTTCTTAACTTTAAGATTATACCACAGTTAATCTTGACCAAAAGTTGTGTTATCTTAAACTCTCGAGATTAAGGTAACACGAGTTTCATAAACTCTCGTTGATTTTATATATGGTTTTAAATCTATTATTTTCTTAACTCCTCGATGTGGTTGTATTGCTCAATTTCTTAAAAAATTCTATAACATATAATACTAATCCTTTGTTGACATAAAATTAAATGTTAAACAAATTTAAAATTCTAGTACACTTAATGTTAATCAAAGGCTCGAGATTAAGCTAACACGGCTTTTTAAACTCTGTCGTTGATTTATATATAATTTTCAATCTCTTTTTCTTAACTTTAAGATTATACCACAGTTAATCTTGACCAATCGCTCGAGATTAAGATATCACAACTTTCAATTAACTTCCTTATTGATTTTATATATGATCTTAAATTACTAGTTTTCTTAACTCATCGATGTTGTACTATTGCTCAACATCTTAATGAACTCTATAACCTATACAAATAATATATTGATGTCATCAGTTAAAATATTAAACTAATTTGATATGGTACTACACTTAATCTTAACCAAATGCTCGAGATTAAGGTAGCACAATTTTTATTAAATACTCAGGTTGATTTTATATATAATATTGAATCATTTATTTGCTTAACTCTTCGATGTGGTACTATTCATCAACATCTTAGAAAATTCTATGATATATACAAATAATTTATCGTGTGTATCAAATGAAATAAGAAACTAATTTGAGATGGTATTATACTTAGTCTTAACCAGTAACTTGAGAGTAAGGTAGCAAACTTTTTATAAACTGTTTTGTTGATTTATAAATGACATTTTATCCCCTTTTTCATAACTCCATATATGGTTCTCTTGATCAAAATTTTAAAGAATTCTAGAAAACATACTAATTACCTATAGTTGGCATCAAATTAAATATCTTAATCTAATTTAAGATGGTATTACATTTAATATTAACCAAACGTTCGATATTAAGATAACACGACTTTTCTTAAACTCTCTTGGTTATTTAATATATGATATTCAATCTCTTATTTAATTAACTCCTCAATATTGTAATATTGCTCTACATCTTAGATAATTCTATATAATATACTAATAATCTATTCTTGGCATCAAATTAAATATTAAACTAGTTTAAGATGATACAAAACTTAATGTTAACTAAACGCTCGAGATTAAGGTAACACAAGTTTCATAAACTCTCGTTGATTTTATATATGGTTTTAAATCTATTATTTTCTTAACTCCTCGATGTGGTTGCATTGCTCAATTTCTTAAAAAATTCTATAACATATAATACTAATCCTTCGTTGACATAAAATTAAATGTTAAACAAATTTAAAATTCTAGTACACTTAATGTTAATCAAAGGCTCGAGATTAAACTAACACGGCTTTTCTTAAACTCTGTCGTTGATTTATATATAATTTTCAATCTCTTTTTTCTTAACTTTAAGATTATACCACAGTTAATCTTGACCAATCGCTCGAGATTAAGATATCACAACTTTCAATTAACTTCCTTATTGATTTTATATATGATCTTAAATTACTAGTTTTCTTAACTCCTCGATGTTGTACTATTGCTCAACATCTTAATGATTTCTATAACCTATACTAATAATATATTGATGTCATCAGTTAAAATATTAAACTAATTTGATATGGTACTACACTTAATCTTAACCAAATGCTCGAGATTAAGGTAGCACAATTTTTATTAAATACTCAGGTTGATTTTATATATAATATTGAATCATTTATTTGCTTAACTCTTCGATGTGGTACTATTCAAACATCTTAGAAAATTCTATGATATATACAAATAATTTATCATGTGTATCAAATGAAATAACAAACTAATTTGAGATGGTATTATACTTAGTCTTAACCAGTAACTTGAGAGTAAGGTAGCAAACTTTTTATAAACTTTTTTTGTTGAATTTATAAATGACATTTTATCCCCTTTTTCATAACTCCATATATTGTTCTCTTGATCAAAATTTTAAAGAATTCTAGAAAACATACTAATTACCTATAGTTGGCATCAAATTAAATATCTTAATCTAATTTAAGATGGTATTACATTTAATATTAACCAAACATTCGATATTAAGATAACACGACTTTTCTTAAACTCTCTTGGTTATTTAATATATGATATTCAATCTCTTATTTAATTAACTCCTCAATATTGTAATATTGCTCTACATCTTAGATAATTCTATATAATATACTAATAATCTATTCTTGGCATCAAATTAAATATTAAACTAGTTTAAGATGATACCAAACTTAATGTTAACTAAACGCTCGAGATTAAGGTAACACAAGTTTCATAAACTCTCGTTGATTTTATATATGGTTTTAAATCTATTATTTTCTTAACTCCTCGATGTGGTTGTATTGCTCAATTTCTTAAAAAATTCTATAACATATATTACTAATCCTTCGTTGACATAAAATTAAATGTTAAACAAATTTAAAATTCTAGTACACTTAATGTTAATCAAAGGCTCGAGATTAAACTAACACGGCTTTTCTTAAACTCTGTCGTTGATTTATATATAATTTTCAATCTCTTTTTTCTTAACTTTAAGATTATACCACAGTTAATCTTGACCAAAAGTTGTGTTATCTTAAACTCTCGAGATTAAGGTAACACGAGTTTCATAAACTCTCGTTGATTTTATATATGGTTTAAATCTATTATTTTCTTAACTCCTCGATGTGGTTGTATTGCTCAATTTCTTAAAAAATTCTATAACATATAATACTAATCCTTTGTTGACATAAAATTAAATGTTAAACAAATTTAAAATTCTAGTACACTTAATGTTAATCAAAGGCTCGAGATTAAGCTAACACGGCTTTTCTTAAACTCTGTCGTTGATTTAATATATAATTTTCAATCTCTTTTTTCTTAACTTTAAGATTATACCACAGTTAATCTTGACCAATCGCTCGAGATTAAGATATCACAACTTTCAATTAACTTCCTTATTGATTTTATATATGATCTTAAATTACTAGTTTTCTTAACTCATCGATGTTGTACTATTGCTCAACATCTTAATGAACTCTATAACCTATACTAATAATATATTGATGTCATCAGTTAAAATATTAAACTAATTTGATATGGTACTACACTTAATCTTAACCAAATGCTCGAGATTAAGGTAGCACAATTTTTATTAAATACTCAGGTTGATTTTATATATAATATTGAATCATTTATTTGCTTAACTCTTCGATGTGGTACTATTCATTAACATCTTAGAAAATTCTATGATATATACAAATAATTTATCGTGTGTATCAAATGAAATAACAAACTAATTTGAGATGGTATTATACTTAGTCTTAACCAGTAACTTGAGAGTAAGGTAGCAAACTTTTTATAAACTTTTTTGTTGAATTTATAAATGACATTTTATCCCCTTTTTCATAACTCCATATATTGTTCTCTTGATCAAAATTTTAAAGAATTCTAGAAAACATACTAATTACCTATAGTTGGCATCAAATTAAACATCTTAATCTAATTTAAGATGGTATTACATTTAATATTAACCAAACGTTCGATATTAAGATAACACGATTTTTCTTAAACTCTCTTGGTTATTTAATATATGATATTCAATCTCTTATTTAATTAACTCCTCAATATTGTAATATTGCTCTACATCTTAGATAATTCTATATAATATACTAATAATCTATTCTTGGCATCAAATTAAATATTAAACTAGTTTAAGATGATACCAAACTTAATGTTAACTAAACGCTCGAGATTAAGGTAACACAAGTTTCATAAACTCTCGTTGATTTTATATATGGTTTTAAATCTATTATTTTCTTAACTCCTCGATGTGGTTGTATTGCTCAATTTCTTAAAAAATTCTATAACATATATTACTAATCCTTCGTTGACATAAAATTAAATGTTAAACAAATTTAAAATTCTAGTACACTTAATGTTAATCAAAGGCTCGAGATTAAGCTAACACGGCTTTTCTTAAACTCTGTCGTTGATTTTATATATAATTTTCAATCTCTTTTTTCTTAACTTTAAGATTATACCACAGTTAATCTTGACCAAAAGTTGTGTTATCTTAAACTCTCGAGATTAAGGTAACACGAGTTTCATAAACTCTCGTTGATTTTATATATGGTTTTAAATCTATTATTTTCTTAACTCCTCGATGTGGTTGTATTGCTCAATTTCTTAAAAAATTCTATAACATATAATACTAATCCTTTGTTGACATAAAATTAAATGTTAAACAAATTTAAAATTCTAGTACACTTAATGTTAATCAAAGGCTCGAGATTAAGCTAACACGGCTTTTCTTAAACTCTGTCGTTGATTTAATATATAATTTTCAATCCTTTTTTTCTTAACTTTAAGATTATACCACAGTTAATCTTGACCAATCGCTCGAGATTAAGATATCACAACTTTCAATTAACTTCCTTATTGATTTTATATATGATCTTAAATTACTAGTTTTCTTAACTCATCGATGTTGTACTATTGCTCAACATCTTAATGAACTCTATAACCTATACTAATAATATATTGATGTCATCAGTTAAAATATTAAACTAATTTGATATGGTACTACACTTAATCTTAACCAAATGCTCGAGATAAGGTAGCACAATTTTTATTAAATACTCAGGTTGATTTTATATATAATATTGAATCATTTATTTGCTTAACTCTTCGATGTGGTACTATTCATTAACATCTTAGAAAATTCTATGATATATACAAATAATTTATCGTGTGTATCAAATGAAATAACAAACTAATTTGAGATGGTATTATACTTAGTCTTAACCAGTAACTTGAGAGTAAGGTAGCAAACTTTTTATAAACTTTTTTTGTTGAATTTATAAATGACATTTTATCCCCTTTTTCATAACTCCATATATTGTTCTCTTGATCAAAATTTTAAAGAATTCTAGAAAACATACTAATTACCTATAGTTGGCATCAAATTAAACATCTTAATCTAATTTAAGATGGTATTACATTTAATATTAACCAAACGTTCGATATTAAGATAACACGATTTTCTTAAACTCTCTTGGTTATTTAATATATGATATTCAATCTCTTATTTAATTAACTCCTCAATATTGTAATATTGCTCTACATCTTAGATAATTCTATATAATATACTAATAATCTATTCTTGGCATCAAATTAAATATTAAACTAGTTTAAGATGATACCAAACTTAGTGTTAACTAAACGCTCGAGATTAAGGTAACACAAGTTTCATAAACTCTCGTTGATTTTATATATGGTTTTAAATCTATTATTTTCTTAACTCCTCGATGTGGTTGTATTGCTCAATTTCTTAAAAATTCTATAACATATATTACTAATCCTTCGTTGGCATAAAATTAAATGTTAAACAAATTTAAAATTCTAGTACACTTAATGTTAATCAAAGGCTCGAGATTAAGCTAACACGGCTTTTCTTAAACTCTGTCGTTGATTTTATATATAATTTTCAATCTCTTTTTTCTTAACTTTAAGATTATACCACAGTTAATCTTGACCAAAAGTTGTGTTATCTTAAACTCTCGAGATTAAGGTAACACGAGTTTCATAAACTCTCGTTGATTTTATATATGGTTTTAAATCTATTATTTTCTTAACTCCTCGATGTGGTTGTATTGCTCAATTTCTTAAAAAATTCTATAACATATAATACTAATCCTTTGTTGACATAAAATTAAATGTTAAACAAATTTAAAATTCTAGTACACTTAATGTTAATCAAAGGCTCGAGATTAAGCTAACACGGCTTTTCTTAAACTCTGTCGTTGATTTAATATATAATTTTCAATCCCTTTTTTCTTAACTTTAAGATTATACCACAGTTAATCTTGACCAATCGCTCGAGATTAAGATATCACAACTTTCAATTAACTTCCTTATTGATTTTATATATGATCTTAAATTACTAGTTTTCTTAACTCATCGATGTTGTACTATTGCTCAACATCTTAATGAACTCTATAACCTATACTAATAATATATTGATGTCATCAGTTAAAATATTAAACTAATTTGATATGGTACTACACTTAATCTTAACCAAATGCTCGAGAATAAGGTAGCACAATTTTTATTAAATACTCAGGTTGATTTTATATATAATATTGAATCATTTATTTGCTTAACTCTTCGATGTGGTACTATTCATTAACATCTTAGAAAATTCTATGATATATACAAATAATTTATCGTGTGTATCAAATGAAATAACAAACTAATTTGAGATGGTATTATACTTAGTCTTAACCAGTAACTTGAGAGTAAGGTAGCAAACTTTTTATAAACTTTTTTTGTTGAATTTATAAATGACATTTTATCCCCTTTTTCATAACTCCATATATTGTTCTCTTGATCAAAATTTTAAAGAATTCTAGAAAACATACTAATTACCTATAGTTGGCATCAAATTAAACATCTTAATCTAATTTAAGATGGTATTACATTTAATATTAACCAAACGTTCGATATTAAGATAACACGATTTTTCTTAAACTCTCTTGGTTATTTAATAAATGATATTCAATCTCTTATTTAATTAACTCCTCAATATTGTAATATTGCTCTACATCTTAGATAATTCTATATAATATACTAATAATCTATTCTTGGCATCAAATTAAATATTAAACTAGTTTAAGATGATACCAAACTTAGTGTTAACTAAACGCTCGAGATTAAGGTAACACAAGTTTCATAAACTCTCGTTGATTTTATATATGGTTTTAAATCTATTATTTTCTTAACTCCTCGATGTGGTTGTATTGCTCAATTTCTTAAAAAATTCTATAACATATATTACTAATCCTTCGTTGGCATAAAATTAAATGTTAAACAAATTTAAAATTCTAGTACACTTAATGTTAATCAAAGGCTCGAGATTAAGCTAACACGGCTTTTCTTAAACTCTGTCGTTGATTTTATATATAATTTTCAATCTCTTTTTTCTTAACTTTAAGATTATACCACAGTTAATCTTGACCAAAAGTTGTGTTATCTTAAACTCTCGAGATTAACGTAACACGAGTTTTATAAACTCTCGTTGATTTTATATATGGTTTTAAATCTATTATTTTCTTAACTCCTCGATGTGGTTGTATTGCTCAATTTCTTAAAAAATTCTATAACATATAATACTAATCCTTTGTTGACATAAAATTAAATGTTAAACAAATTTAAAATTCTAGTACACTTAATGTTAATCAAAGGCTCGAGATTAAGCTAACACGGCTTTTCTTAAACTCTGTCGTTGATTTAATATATAATTTTCAATCCCTTTTTTCTTAACTTTAAGATTATACCACAGTTAATCTTGACCAATCGCTCGAGATTAAGATATCACAACTTTCAATTAACTTCCTTATTGATTTTATATATGATCTTAAATTACTAGTTTTCTTAACTCATCGATGTTGTACTATTGCTCAACATCTTAATGAACTCTATAACCTATACTAATAATATATTGATGTCATCAGTTAAAATATTAAACTAATTTGATATGGTACTACACTTAATCTTAACCAAATGCTCGAGAATAAGGTAGCACAATTTTTATTAAATACTCAGGTTGATTTTATATATAATATTGAATCATTTATTTGCTTAACTCTTCGATGTGGTACTATTCATTAACATCTTAGAAAATTCTATGATATATACAAATAATTTATCGTGTGTATCAAATGAAATAACAAACTAATTTGAGATGGTATTATACTTAGTCTTAACCAGTAACTTGAGAGTAAGGTAGCAAACTTTTTATAAACTTTTTTTGTTGAATTTATAAATGACATTTTATCCCCTTTTTCATAACTCCATATATTGTTCTCTTGATCAAAATTTTAAAGAATTCTAGAAAACATACTAATTACCTATAGTTGGCATCAAATTAAACATCTTAATCTAATTTAAGATGGTATTACATTTAATATTAACCAAACGTTCGATATTAAGATAACACGATTTTTCTTAAACTCTCTTGGTTATTTAATAAATGATATTCAATCTCTTATTTAATTAACTCCTCAATATTGTAATATTGCTCTACATCTTAGATAATTCTATATAATATACTAATAATCTATTCTTGGCATCAAATTAAATATTAAACTAGTTTAAGATGATACCAAACTTAGTGTTAACTAAACGCTCGAGATTAAGGTAACACAAGTTTCATAAACTCTCGTTGATTTTATATATGGTTTTAAATCTATTATTTTCTTAACTCCTCGATGTGGTTGTATTGCTCAATTTCTTAAAAAATTCTATAACATATATTACTAATCCTTCGTTGGCATAAAATTAAATGTTAAACAAATTTAAAATTCTAGTACACTTAATGTTAATCAAAGGCTCGAGATTAAGCTAACACGGCTTTTCTTAAACTCTGTCGTTGATTTTATATATAATTTTCAATCTCTTTTTTCTTAACTTTAAGATTATACCACAGTTAATCTTGACCAAAAGTTGTGTTATCTTAAACTCTCGAGATTAAGGTAACACGAGTTTTATAAACTCTCGTTGATTTTATATATGGTTTTAAATCTATTATTTTCTTAACTCCTCGATGTGGTTGTATTGCTCAATTTCTTAAAAAATTCTATAACATATAATACTAATCCTTTGTTGACATAAAATTAAATGTTAAACAAATTTAAAATTCTAGTACACTTAATGTTAATCAAAGGCTCGAGATTAAGCTAACACGGCTTTTCTTAAACTCTGTCGTTGATTTAATATATAATTTTCAATCTCTTTTTTCTTAACTTTAAGATTATACCACAGTTAATCTTGACCAATCGCTCGAGATTAAGATATCACAACTTTCAATTAACTTCCTTATTGATTTTATATATGATCTTAAATTACTAGTTTTCTTAACTCATCGATGTTGTACTATTGCTCAACATCTTAATGAACTCTATAACCTATACTAATAATATATTGATGTCATCAGTTAAAATATTAAACTAATTTGATATGGTACTACACTTAATCTTAACCAAATGCTCGAGATTAAGGTAGCACAATTTTTATTAAATACTCAGGTTGATTTTATATATAATATTGAATCATTTATTTGCTTAACTCTTCGATGTGGTACTATTCATTAACATCTTAGAAAATTCTATGATATATACAAATAATTTATCATGTGTATCAAATGAAATCACAAACTAATTTGAGATGGTATTATACTTAGTCTTAACCAGTAACTTGAGAGTAAGGTAGCAAACTTTTTATAAACTTTTTTTGTTGAATTTATAAATGACATTTTATCCCCTTTTTCATAACTCCATATATTGTTCTCTTGATCAAAATTTTAAAGAATTCTAGAAAACATACTAATTACCTATAGTTGGCATCAAATTAAATATCTTAATCTAATTTAAGATGGTATTACATTTAATATTAACCAAACGTTCGATATTAAGATAACACGACTTTTCTTAAACTCTCTTGGTTATTTAATATATGATATTCAATCTCTTATTTAATTAACTCCTCAATATTGTAATATTGCTCTACATCTTAGATAATTCTATATAATATACTAATAATCTATTCTTGGCATCAAATTAAATATTAAACTAGTTTAAGATGATACCAAACTTAATGTTAACTAAACGCTCGAGATTAAGGTAACACAAGTTTCATAAACTCTCGTTGATTTTATATATGGTTTTAAATCTATTATTTTCTTAACTCCTCGATGTGGTTGTATTGCTCAATTTCTTAAAAAATTCTATAACATATATTACTAATCCTTCGTTGACATAAAATTAAATGTTAAACAAATTTAAAATTCTAGTACACTTAATGTTAATCAAAGGCTCGAGATTAAGCTAACACGGCTTTTCTTAAACTCTGTCGTTGATTTTATATATAATTTTCAATCTCTTTTTTCTTAACTTTAAGATTATACCACAGTTAATCTTGACCAAAAGTTGTGTTATCTTAAACTCTCGAGATTAAGGTAACACGAGTTTCATAAACTCTCGTTGATTTTATATATGGTTTTAAATCTATTATTTTCTTAACTCCTCGATGTGGTTGTATTGCTCAATTTCTTAAAAAATTCTATAACATATAATACTAATCCTTTGTTGACATAAAATTAAATGTTAAACAAATTTAAAAGTCTAGTACACTTAATGTTAATCAAAGGCTCGAGATTAAGCTAACACGGCTTTTCTTAAACTCTGTCGTTGATTTAATATATAATTTTCAATCTCTTTTTTCTTAACTTTAAGATTATACCACAGTTAATCTTGACCAATCGCTCGAGATTAAGATATCACAACTTTCAATTAACTTCCTTATTGATTTTATATATGATCTTAAATTACTAGTTTTCTTAACTCATCGATGTTGTACTATTGCTCAACATCTTAATGAACTCTATAACCTATACTAATAATATATTGATGTCATCAGTTAAAATATTAAACTAATTTGATATGGTACTACACTTAATCTTAACCAAATGCTCGAGATTAAGGTAGCACAATTTTTATTAAATACTCAGGTTGATTTTATATATAATATTGAATCATTTATTTGCTTAACTCTTCGATGTGGTACTATTCATTAACATCTTAGAAAATTCTATGATATATACAAATAATTTATCATGTGTATCAAATGAAATAACAAACTAATTTGAGATGGTATTATACTTAGTCTTAACCAGTAACTTGAGAGTAAGGTAGCAAACTTTTTATAAACTTTTTTTGTTGAATTTATAAATGACATTTTATCCCCTTTTTCATAACTCCATATATTGTTCTCTTGATCAAAATTTTAAAGAATTCTAGAAAACATACTAATTACCTATAGTTGGCATCAAATTAAATATCTTAATCTAATTTAAGATGGTATTACATTTAATATTAACCAAACGTTCGATATTAAGATAACACGACTTTTCTTAAACTCTCTTGGTTATTTAATATATGATATTCAATCTCTTATTTAATTAACTCCTCAATATTGTAATATTGCTCTACATCTTAGATAATTCTATATAATATACTAATAATCTATTCTTGGCATCAAATTAAATATTAAACTAGTTTAAGATGATACCAAACTTAATGTTAACTAAACGCTCGAGATTAAGGTAACACAAGTTTCATAAACTCTCGTTGATTTTATATATGGTTTTAAATCTATTATTTTCTTAACTCCTCGATGTGGTTGTATTGCTCAATTTCTTAAAAAATTCTATAACATATATTACTAATCCTTCGTTGACATAAAATTAAATGTTAAACAAATTTAAAATTCTAGTACACTTAATGTTAATCAAAGGCTCGAGATTAAGCTAACACGGCTTTTGTTAAACTCTGTCGTTGATTTTATATATAATTTTCAATCTCTTTTTTCTTAACTTTAAGATTATACCACAGTTAATCTTGACCAAAAGTTGTGTTATCTTAAACTCTCGAGATTAAGGTAACACGAGTTTCATAAACTCTCGTTGATTTTATATATGGTTTTAAATCTATTATTTTCTTAACTCCTCGATGTGGTTGTATTGCTCAATTTCTTAAAAAATTCTATAACATATAATACTAATCCTTTGTTGACATAAAATTAAATGTTAAACAAATTTAAAAGTCTAGTACACTTAATGTTAATCAAAGGCTCGAGATTAAGCTAACACGGCTTTTCTTAAACTCTGTCGTTGATTTAATATATAATTTTCAATCTCTTTTTTCTTAACTTTAAGATTATACCACAGTTAATCTTGACCAATCGCTCGAGATTAAGATATCACAACTTTCAATTAACTTCCTTATTGATTTTATATATGATCTTAAATTACTAGTTTTCTTAACTCATCGATGTTGTACTATTGCTCAACATCTTAATGAACTCTATAACCTATACTAATAATATATTGATGTCATCAGTTAAAATATTAAACTAATTTGATATGGTACTACACTTAATCTTAACCAAATGCTCGAGATTAAGGTAGCACAATTTTTATTAAATACTCAGGTTGATTTTATATATAATATTGAATCATTTATTTGCTTAACTCTTCGATGTGGTACTATTCATCAACATCTTAGAAAATTCTATGATATATACAAATAATTTATCGTGTGTATCAAATGAAATTAGAAACTAATTTGAGATGGTATTATACTTAGTCTTAACCAGTAACTTGAGAGTAAGGTAGCAAACTTTTTATAAACTGTTTTGTTGAATTTATAAATGACATTTTATCCCCTTTTTCATAACTCCATATATGGTTCTCTTGATCAAAATTTTAAAGAATTCTAGAAAACATACTAATTACCTATAGTTGGCATCAAATTAAATATCTTAATCTAATTTAAGATGGTATTACATTTAATATTAACCAAACGTTCGATATTAAGATAACACGACTTTTCTTAAACTCTCTTGGTTATTTAATATATGATATTCAATCTCTTATTTAATTAACTCCTCAATATTGTAATATTGCTCTACATCTTAGATAATTCTATATAATATACTAATAATCTATTCTTGGCATCAAATTAAATATTAAACTAGTTTAAGATGATACCAAACTTAATGTTAACTAAACGCTCGAGATTAAGGTAACACAAGTTTCATAAACTCTCGTTGATTTTATATATGGTTTTAAATCTATTATTTTCTTAACTCCTCGATGTGGTTGTATTGCTCAATTTCTTAAAAAATTCTATAACATATATTACTAATCCTTCGTTGACCTAAAATTAAATGTTAAACAAATTTAAAATTCTAGTACACTTAATGTTAATCAAAGGCTCGAGATTAAGCTAACACGGCTTTTGTTAAACTCTGTCGTTGATTTTATATATAATTTTCAATCTCTTTTTTCTTAACTTTAAGATTATACCACAGTTAATCTTGACCAAAAGTTGTGTTATCTTAAACTCTCGAGATTAAGGTAACACGAGTTTCATAAACTCTCGTTGATTTTATATATGGTTTTAAATCTATTATTTTCTTAACTCCTCGATGTGGTTGTATTGCTCAATTTCTTAAAAAATTCTATAACATATAATACTAATCCTTTGTTGACATAAAATTAAATGTTAAACAAATTTAAAAGTCTAGTACACTTAATGTTAATCAAAGGCTCGAGATTAAGCTAACACGGCTTTTCTTAAACTCTGTCGTTGATTTAATATATAATTTTCAATCTCTTTTTTCTTAACTTTAAGATTATACCACAGTTAATCTTGACCAATCGCTCGAGATTAAGATATCACAACTTTCAATTAACTTCCTTATTGATTTTATATATGATCTTAAATTACTAGTTTTCTTAACTCATCGATGTTGTACTATTGCTCAACATCTTAATGATCTCTATAACCTATACTAATAATATATTGATGTCATCAGTTAAAATATTAAACTAATTTGATATGGTACTACACTTAATCTTAACCAAATGCTCGAGATTAAGGTAGCACAATTTTTATTAAATACTCAGGTTGATTTTATATATAATATTGAATCATTTATTTGCTTAACTCTTCGATGTGGTACTATTCATCAACATCTTAGAAAATTCTATGATATATACAAATAATTTATCGTGTGTATCAAATGAAATAAGAAACTAATTTGAGATGGTATTATACTTAGTCTTAACCAGTAACTTGAGAGTAAGGTAGCAAACTTTTTATAAACTGTCCTGTTGAATTTATAAATGACATTTTATCCCCTTTTTCATAACTCCATATATGGTTCTCTTGATCAAAATTTTAAAGAATTCTAGAAAACATACTAATTACCTATAGTTGGCATCAAATTAAATATCTTAATCTAATTTAAGATGGTATTACATTTAATATTAACCAAACGTTCGATATTAAGATAACACGACTTTTCTTAAACTCTCTTGGTTATTTAATATATGATATTCAATCTCTTATTTAATTAACTCCTCAATATTGTAATATTGCTCTACATCTTAGATAATTCTATATAATATACTAATAATCTATTCTTGGCATCAAATTAAATATTAAACTAGTTTAAGATGATACCAAACTTAATGTTAACTAAACGCTCGAGATTAAGGTAACACAAGTTTCATAAACTCTCGTTGATTTTATATATGGTTTTAAATCTATTATTTTCTTAACTCCTCGATGTGGTTGTATTGCTCAATTTCTTAAAAAATTCTATAACATATATTACTAATCCTTCGTTGACCTAAAATTAAATGTTAAACAAATTTAAAATTCTAGTACACTTAATGTTAATCAAAGGCTCGAGATTAAGCTAACACGGCTTTTGTTAAACTCTGTCGTTGATTTTATATATAATTTTCAATCTCTTTTTTCTTAACTTTAAGATTATACCACAGTTAATCTTGACCAAAAGTTGTGTTATCTTAAACTCTCGAGATTAAGGTAACACGAGTTTCATAAACTCTCGTTGATTTTATATATGGTTTTAAATCTATTATTTTCTTAACTCCTCGATGTGGTTGTATTGCTCAATTTCTTAAAAAATTCTGTAACATATAATACTAATCCTTTGTTGACATAAAATTAAATGTTAAACAAATTTAAAAGTCTAGTACACTTAATGTTAATCAAAGGCTCGAGATTAAGCTAACACGGCTTTTCTTAAACTCTGTCGTTGATTTAATATATAATTTTCAATCTCTTTTTTCTTAACTTTAAGATTATACCACAGTTAATCTTGACCAATCGCTCGAGATTAAGATATCACAACTTTCAATTAACTTCCTTATTGATTTTATATATGATCTTAAATTACTAGTTTTCTTAACTCATCGATGTTGTACTATTGCTCAACATCTTAATGAACTCTATAACCTATACTAATAATATATTGATGTCATCAGTTAAAATATTAAACTAATTTGATATGGTACTACACTTAATCTTAACCAAATGCTCGAGATTAAGGTAGCACAATTTTTATTAAATACTCAGGTTGATTTTATATATAATATTGAATCATTTATTTGCTTAACTCTTCGATGTGGTACTATTCATCAACATCTTAGAAAATTCTATGATATATACAAATAATTTATCGTGTGTATCAAATGAAATAAGAAACTAATTTGAGATGGTATTATACTTAGTCTTAACCAGTAACTTGAGAGTAAGGTAGCAAACTTTTTATAAACTGTCCTGTTGAATTTATAAATGACATTTTATCCCCTTTTTCATAACTCCATATATGGTTCTCTTGATCAAAATTTTAAAGAATTCTAGAAAACATACTAATTACCTATAGTTGGCATCAAATTAAATATCTTAATCTAATTTAAGATGGTATTACATTTAATATTAACCAAACGTTCGATATTAAGATAACACGATTTTTCTTAAACTCTCTTGGTTATTTAATAAATGATATTCAATCTCTTATTTAATTAACTCCTCAATATTGTAATATTGCTCTACATCTTAGATAATTCTATATAATATACTAATAATCTATTCTTGGCATCAAATTAAATATTAAACTAGTTTAAGATGATACCAAACTTAGTGTTAACTAAACGCTCGAGATTAAGGTAACACAAGTTTCATAAACTCTCGTTGATTTTATATATGGTTTTAAATCTATTATTTTCTTAACTCCTCGATGTGGTTGTATTGCTCAATTTCTTAAAAAATTCTATAACATATATTACTAATCCTTCGTTGGCATAAAATTAAATGTTAAACAAATTTAAAATTCTAGTACACTTAATGTTAATCAAAGGCTCGAGATTAAGCTAACACGGCTTTTCTTAAACTCTGTCGTTGATTTTATATATAATTTTCAATCTCTTTTTTCTTAACTTTAAGATTATACCACAGTTAATCTTGACCAAAAGTTGTGTTATCTTAAACTCTCGAGATTAACGTAACACGAGTTTTATAAACTCTCGTTGATTTTATATATGGTTTTAAATCTATTATTTTCTTAACTCCTCGATGTGGTTGTATTGCTCAATTTCTTAAAAAATTCTATAACATATAATACTAATCCTTTGTTGACATAAAATTAAATGTTAAACAAATTTAAAATTCTAGTACACTTAATGTTAATCAAAGGCTCGAGATTAAGCTAACACGGCTTTTCTTAAACTCTGTCGTTGATTTAATATATAATTTTCAATCCCTTTTTTCTTAACTTTAAGATTATACCACAGTTAATCTTGACCAATCGCTCGAGATTAAGATATCACAACTTTCAATTAACTTCCTTATTGATTTTATATATGATCTTAAATTACTAGTTTTCTTAACTCATCGATGTTGTACTATTGCTCAACATCTTAATGAACTCTATAACCTATACTAATAATATATTGATGTCATCAGTTAAAATATTAAACTAATTTGATATGGTACTACACTTAATCTTAACCAAATGCTCGAGAATAAGGTAGCACAATTTTTATTAAATACTCAGGTTGATTTTATATATAATATTGAATCATTTATTTGCTTAACTCTTCGATGTGGTACTATTCATTAACATCTTAGAAAATTCTATGATATATACAAATAATTTATCGTGTGTATCAAATGAAATAACAAACTAATTTGAGATGGTATTATACTTAGTCTTAACCAGTAACTTGAGAGTAAGGTAGCAAACTTTTTATAAACTTTTTTGTTGAATTTATAAATGACATTTTATCCCCTTTTTCATAACTCCATATATTGTTCTCTTGATCAAAATTTTAAAGAATTCTAGAAAACATACTAATTACCTATAGTTGGCATCAAATTAAACATCTTAATCTAATTTAAGATGGTATTACATTTAATATTAACCAAACGTTCGATATTAAGATAACACGATTTTTCTTAAACTCTCTTGGTTATTTAATAAATGATATTCAATCTCTTATTTAATTAACTCCTCAATATTGTAATATTGCTCTACATCTTAGATAATTCTATATAATATACTAATAATCTATTCTTGGCATCAAATTAAATATTAAACTAGTTTAAGATGATACCAAACTTAGTGTTAACTAAACGCTCGAGATTAAGGTAACACAAGTTTCATAAACTCTCGTTGATTTTATATATGGTTTTAAATCTATTATTTTCTTAACTCCTCGATGTGGTTGTATTGCTCAATTTCTTAAAAAATTCTATAACATATATTACTAATCCTTCGTTGGCATAAAATTAAATGTTAAACAAATTTAAAATTCTAGTACACTTAATGTTAATCAAAGGCTCGAGATTAAGCTAACACGGCTTTTCTTAAACTCTGTCGTTGATTTTATATATAATTTTCAATCTCTTTTTTCTTAACTTTAAGATTATACCACAGTTAATCTTGACCAAAAGTTGTGTTATCTTAAACTCTCGAGATTAAGGTAACACGAGTTTTATAAACTCTCGTTGATTTTATATATGGTTTTAAATCTATTATTTTCTTAACTCCTCGATGTGGTTGTATTGCTCAATTTCTTAAAAAATTCTATAACATATAATACTAATCCTTTGTTGACATAAAATTAAATGTTAAACAAATTTAAAATTCTAGTACACTTAATGTTAATCAAAGGCTCGAGATTAAGCTAACACGGCTTTTCTTAAACTCTGTCGTTGATTTAATATATAATTTTCAATCTCTTTTTTCTTAACTTTAAGATTATACCACAGTTAATCTTGACCAATCGCTCGAGATTAAGATATCACAACTTTCAATTAACTTCCTTATTGATTTTATATATGATCTTAAATTACTAGTTTTCTTAACTCATCGATGTTGTACTATTGCTCAACATCTTAATGATTTCTATAACCTATACTAATAATATATTGATGTCATCAGTTAAAATATTAAACTAATTTGATATGGTACTACACTTAATCTTAACCAAATGCTCGAGATTAAGGTAGCACAATTTTTATTAAATACTCAGGTTGATTTTATATATAATATTGAATCATTTATTTGCTTAACTCTTCGATGTGGTACTATTCATTAACATCTTAGAAAATTCTATGATATATACAAATAATTTATCATGTGTATCAAATGAAATCACAAACTAATTTGAGATGGTATTATACTTAGTCTTAACCAGTAACTTGAGAGTAAGGTAGCAAACTTTTTATAAACTTTTTTGTTGAATTTATAAATGACATTTTATCCCCTTTTTCATAACTCCATATATTGTTCTCTTGATCAAAATTTTAAAGAATTCTAGAAAACATACTAATTACCTATAGTTGGCATCAAATTAAATATCTTAATCTAATTTAAGATGGTATTACATTTAATATTAACCAAACGTTCGATATTAAGATAACACGACTTTTCTTAAACTCTCTTGGTTATTTAATATATGATATTCAATCTCTTATTTAATTAACTCCTCAATATTGTAATATTGCTCTACATCTTAGATAATTCTATATAATATACTAATAATCTATTCTTGGCATCAAATTAAATATTAAACTAGTTTAAGATGATACCAAACTTAATGTTAACTAAACGCTCGAGATTAAGGTAACACAAGTTTCATAAACTCTCGTTGATTTTATATATGGTTTTAAATCTATTATTTTCTTAACTCCTCGATGTGGTTGTATTGCTCAATTTCTTAAAAAATTCTATAACATATATTACTAATCCTTCGTTGACATAAAATTAAATGTTAAACAAATTTAAAATTCTAGTACACTTAATGTTAATCAAAGGCTCGAGATTAAGCTAACACGGCTTTTCTTAAACTCTGTCGTTGATTTTATATATAATTTTCAATCTCTTTTTTCTTAACTTTAAGATTATACCACAGTTAATCTTGACCAAAAGTTGTGTTATCTTAAACTCTCGAGATTAAGGTAACACGAGTTTCATAAACTCTCGTTGATTTTATATATGGTTTTAAATCTATTATTTTCTTAACTCCTCGATGTGGTTGTATTGCTCAATTTCTTAAAAAATTCTATAACATATAATACTAATCCTTTGTTGACATAATATTAAATGTTAAACAAATTTAAAAGTCTAGTACACTTAATGTTAATCAAAGGCTCGAGATTAAGCTAACACGGCTTTTCTTAAACTCTGTCGTTGATTTAATATATAATTTTCAATCTCTTTTTTCTTAACTTTAAGATTATACCACAGTTAATCTTGACCAATCGCTCGAGATTAAGATATCACAACTTTCAATTAACTTCCTTATTAATTTTATATATGATCTTAAATTACTAGTTTTCTTAACTCATCGATGTTGTACTATTGCTCAACATCTTAATGAACTCTATAACCTATACTAATAATATATTGATGTCATCAGTTAAAATATTAAACTAATTTGATATGGTACTACACTTAATCTTAACCAAATGCTCGAGATTAAGGTAGCACAATTTTTATTAAATACTCAGGTTGATTTTATATATAATATTGAATCATTTATTTGCTTAACTCTTCGATGTGGTACTATTCATTAACATCTTAGAAAATTCTATGATATATACAAATAATTTATCATGTGTATCAAATGAAATAACAAACTAATTTGAGATGGTATTATACTTAGTCTTAACCAGTAACTTGAGAGTAAGGTAGCAAACTTTTTATAAACTTTTTTTGTTGAATTTATAAATGACATTTTATCCCCTTTTTCATAACTCCATATATTGTTCTCTTGATCAAAATTTTAAAGAATTCTAGAAAACATACTAATTACCTATAGTTGGCATCAAATTAAATATCTTAATCTAATTTAAGATGGTATTACATTTAATATTAACCAAACGTTCGATATTAAGATAACACGACTTTTCTTAAACTCTCTTGGTTATTTAATATATGATATTCAATCTCTTATTTAATTAACTCCTCAATATTGTAATATTGCTCTACATCTTAGATAATTCTATATAATATACTAATAATCTATTCTTGGCATCAAATTAAATATTAAACTAGTTTAAGATGATACCAAACTTAATGTTAACTAAACGCTCGAGATTAAGGTAACACAAGTTTCATAAACTCTCGTTGATTTTATATATGGTTTTAAATCTATTATTTTCTTAACTCCTCGATGTGGTTGTATTGCTCAATTTCTTAAAAAATTCTATAACATATATTACTAATCCTTCGTTGACCTAAAATTAAATGTTAAACAAATTTAAAATTCTAGTACACTTAATATTAATCAAAGGCTCGAGATTAAGCTAACACGGCTTTTGTTAAACTCTGTCGTTGATTTTATATATAATTTTCAATCTCTTTTTTCTTAACTTTAAGATTATACCACAGTTAATCTTGACCAAAAGTTGTGTTATCTTAAACTCTCGAGATTAAGGTAACACGAGTTTCATAAACTCTCGTTGATTTTATATATGGTTTTAAATCTATTATTTTCTTAACTCCTCGATGTGGTTGTATTGCTCAATTTCTTAAAAAATTCTATAACATATAATACTAATCCTTTGTTGACATAAAATTAAATGTTAAACAAATTTAAAAGTCTAGTACACTTAATGTTAATCAAAGGCTCGAGATTAAGCTAACACGGCTTTTCTTAAACTCTGTCGTTGATTTAATATATAATTTTCAATCTCTTTTTTCTTAACTTTAAGATTATACCACAGTTAATCTTGACCAATCGCTCGAGATTAAGATATCACAACTTTCAATTAACTTCCTTATTGATTTTATATATGATCTTAAATTACTAGTTTTCTTAACTCATCGATGTTGTACTATTGCTCAACATCTTAATGAACTCTATAACCTATACTAATAATATATTGATGTCATCAGTTAAAATATTAAACTAATTTGATATGGTACTACACTTAATCTTAACCAAATGCTCGAGATTAAGGTAGCACAATTTTTATTAAATACTCAGGTTGATTTTATATATAATATTGAATCATTTATTTGCTTAACTCTTCGATGTGGTACTATTCATCAACATCTTAGAAAATTCTATGATATATACAAATAATTTATCGTGTGTATCAAATGAAATTAGAAACTAATTTGAGATGGTATTATACTTAGTCTTAACCAGTAACTTGAGAGTAAGGTAGCAAACTTTTTATAAACTGTCTTGTTGAATTTATAAATGACATTTTATCCCCTTTTTCATAACTCCATATATGGTTCTCTTGATCAAAATTTTAAAGAATTCTAGAAAACATACTAATTACCTATAGTTGGCATCAAATTAAATATCTTAATCTAATTTAAGATGGTATTACATTTAATATTAACCAAACGTTCGATATTAAGATAACACGACTTTTCTTAAACTCTCTTGGTTATTTAATATATGATATTCAATCTCTTATTTAATTAACTCCTCAATATTGTAATATTGCTCTACATCTTAGATAATTCTATATAATATACTAATAATCTATTCTTGGCATCAAATTAAATATTAAACTAGTTTAAGATGATACCAAACTTAATGTTAACTAAACGCTCGAGATTAAGGTAACACAAGTTTCATAAACTCTCGTTGATTTTATATATGGTTTTAAATCTATTATTTTCTTAACTCCTCGATGTGGTTGTATTGCTCAATTTCTTAAAAAATTCTATAACATATATTACTAATCCTTCGTTGACCTAAAATTAAATGTTAAACAAATTTAAAATTCTAGTACACTTAATGTTAATCAAAGGCTCGAGATTAAGCTAACACGGCTTTTGTTAAACTCTGTCGTTGATTTTATATATAATTTTCAATCTCTTTTTTCTTAACTTTAAGATTATACCACAGTTAATCTTGACCAAAAGTTGTGTTATCTTAAACTCTCGAGATTAAGGTAACACGAGTTTCATAAACTCTCGTTGATTTTATATATGGTTTTAAATCTATTATTTTCTTAACTCCTCGATGTGGTTGTATTGCTCAATTTCTTAAAAAATTCTATAACATATAATACTAATCCTTTGTTGACATAAAATTAAATGTTAAACAAATTTAAAAGTCTAGTACACTTAATGTTAATCAAAGGCTCGAGATTAAGCTAACACGGCTTTTCTTAAACTCTGTCGTTGATTTAATATATAATTTTCAATCTCTTTTTTCTTAACTTTAAGATTATACCACAGTTAATCTTGACCAATCGCTCGAGATTAAGATATCACAACTTTCAATTAACTTCCTTATTGATTTTATATATGATCTTAAATTACTAGTTTTCTTAACTCATCGATGTTGTACTATTGCTCAACATCTTAATGATCTCTATAACCTATACTAATAATATATTGATGTCATCAGTTAAAATATTAAACTAATTTGATATGGTACTACACTTAATCTTAACCAAATGCTCGAGATTAAGGTAGCACAATTTTTATTAAATACTCAGGTTGATTTTATATATAATATTGAATCATTTATTTGCTTAACTCTTCGATGTGGTACTATTCATCAACATCTTAGAAAATTCTATGATATATACAAATAATTTATCGTGTGTATCAAATGAAATAAGAAACTAATTTGAGATGGTATTATACTTAGTCTTAACCAGTAACTTGAGAGTAAGGTAGCAAACTTTTTATAAACTGTCCTGTTGAATTTATAAATGACATTTTATCCCCTTTTTCATAACTCCATATATGGTTCTCTTGATCAAAATTTTAAAGAATTCTAGAAAACATACTAATTACCTATAGTTGGCATCAAATTAAATATCTTAATCTAATTTAAGATGGTATTACATTTAATATTAACCAAACGTTCGATATTAAGATAACACGACTTTTCTTAAACTCTCTTGGTTATTTAATATATGATATTCAATCTCTTATTTAATTAACTCCTCAATATTGTAATATTGCTCTACATCTTAGATAATTCTATATAATATACTAATAATCTATTCTTGGCATCAAATTAAATATTAAACTAGTTTAAGATGATACCAAACTTAATGTTAACTAAACGCTCGAGATTAAGGTAACACAAGTTTCATAAACTCTCGTTGATTTTATATATGGTTTTAAATCTATTATTTTCTTAACTCCTCGATGTGGTTGTATTGCTCAATTTCTTAAAAAATTCTATAACATATATTACTAATCCTTCGTTGACCTAAAATTAAATGTTAAACAAATTTAAAATTCTAGTACACTTAATGTTAATCAAAGGCTCGAGATTAAGCTAACACGGCTTTTGTTAAACTCTGTCGTTGATTTTATATATAATTTTCAATCTCTTTTTTCTTAACTTTAAGATTATACCACAGTTAATCTTGACCAAAAGTTGTGTTATCTTAAACTCTCGAGATTAAGGTAACACGAGTTTCATAAACTCTTGTTGATTTTATATATGGTTTTAAATCTATTATTTTCTTAACTCCTCGATGTGGTTGTATTGCTCAATTTCTTAAAAAATTCTGTAACATATAATACTAATCCTTTGTTGACATAAAATTAAATGTTAAACAAATTTAAAAGTCTAGTACACTTAATGTTAATCAAAGGCTCGAGATTAAGCTAACACGGCTTTTCTTAAACTCTGTCGTTGATTTAATATATAATTTTCAATCTCTTTTTTCTTAACTTTAAGATTATACCACAGTTAATCTTGACCAATCGCTCGAGATTAAGATATCACAACTTTCAATTAACTTCCTTATTGATTTTATATATGATCTTAAATTACTAGTTTTCTTAACTCATCGATGTTGTACTATTGCTCAACATCTTAATGAACTCTATAACCTATACTAATAATATATTGATGTCATCAGTTAAAATATTAAACTAATTTGATATGGTACTACACTTAATCTTAACCAAATGCTCGAGATTAAGGTAGCACAATTTTTATTAAATACTCAGGTTGATTTTATATATAATATTGAATCATTTATTTGCTTAACTCTTCGATGTGGTACTATTCATCAACATCTTAGAAAATTCTATGATATATACAAATAATTTATCGTGTGTATCAAATGAAATAAGAAACTAATTTGAGATGGTATTATACTTAGTCTTAACCAGTAACTTGAGAGTAAGGTAGCAAACTTTTTATAAACTGTCCTGTTGAATTTATAAATGACATTTTATCCCCTTTTTCATAACTCCATATATGGTTCTCTTGATCAAAATTTTAAAGAATTCTAGAAAACATACTAATTACCTATAGTTGGCATCAAATTAAATATCTTAATCTAATTTAAGATGGTATTACATTTAATATTAACCAAACGTTCGATATTAAGATAACACGACTTTTCTTAAACTCTCTTGGTTATTTAATATATGATATTCAATCTCTTATTTAATTAACTCCTCAATATTGTAATATTGCTCTACATCTTAGATAATTCTATATAATATACTAATAATCTATTCTTGGCATCAAATTAAATATTAAACTAGTTTAAGATGATACCAAACTTAATGTTAACTAAACGCTCGAGATTAAGGTAACACAAGTTTCATAAACTCTCGTTGATTTTATATATGGTTTTAAATCTATTATTTTCTTAACTCCTCGATGTGGTTGTATTGCTCAATTTCTTAAAAACACTAGTACAAAAAGAATAATATAATTTGTAAATTTACACCCGTTTTACAAAAAACGGGTGTAAAAAGCAAATTCGGTGGCAGTTTTGTAAATAAAGTCTTATTTTGAATTTTAGTACGTAACAATAGACACCCTATTTTTAAATAACGGGTGTAAATTCAAATATTATTTATTATCAACTCTATATTATACCTGATATTCAAAAAAAGGGTGTAAATTTAAAAATAAAAATAAAATATTCGTGCCTTAAACAATAACTTTTATTATTCTTATTTGTTTAATCTTAAATTTTCTTAAAAAAATAACAAATTTTAATATTAATATATAACAATAGACACCCTATATTTAAAAATAGGGTGTATAATTATAACAATATAAATGACTAAATTTATATTAAACCCGTTATATTAAAATAGAGTGTAAATTTTGGAATATTAATATAACAATAGACACCCTATATTTAAAAATAGGGTGTATAATTATAACAATATAAATGACTAAATTTATATTAAACCCGTTATATTAAAATAGGGTGTAAATTTAGGAATCCCTAAGTACAATTTATCATTACCGCCTAAAATATAACCATGACTTCTCATGTTCCAAATTTCCTTTTCATTTCACATTTTAGAAACTTTTCATCATCGATGAAGTGCAAGAAATAGTGAAAAAGGAACAAAGAACGTGATTGCTCGGAAATCTTCACAACCCACAACGGCTTCATCATTCTTCTTTACCGTTTTCTATACTCTCTTTTACGCTGCTTTGGATATTAAAGTTGATTCATTCGTTGTTGTTCTTACTTTTCTTTGCTGGGTTTCTTCTAGTTTCATCGTTAATTCCATCAGTTACGAAAGCTACTTTGGATATTACGCTGCTTTGGACGATCTTTACGAAAGCTACTAGCAGCTGCTCGACGACTCATCGAAGAAGGTTTTTTCATCTCCATAGAAACATAACGCAACATCAACAACGGGTTATTGATTTGCAAGTTTGAGACAATCAGGTAAATCTTTTTCCCACTGCCTCTATAATATTTGAACACATGGTTGATTTTGAATGTTGTGTTAATTGTTTTGTGCATTGGTTGTGTTGATTGTTTTGTGCATTGGTTCTGTTTGGAATTAACATTGAAACAGTTTTTGTATATTTTCGTATGGTTCTATTATTCTGATCTCTTTCACAGATTGTGTAATGCTGAAACAGTTTGAGTATGTTTCAGCTTCTTGTTTGATTTTCATTTAAAATTGTAGTATCAATGTTATGATTGAACGTTTAGGGCATTTTCCGCGAGTTCCCAAGCCCAACGACAATTCCAAGATGGGATTTTCATTGGAATTTGCTGGCATGCTTAACAGAGCCTGCCTGTTCTTTTATATTAGGATTGTTGGATTTGTCGCAAGCCTGCTTAACAGAGCATGCCTGTTCTTTATGTTCATGAGTCTGCATATGGTAAGCTATTTGGTAAGCTATTTGGTCTATATTCAATCTTGAAATCGTACCCCAGAAATTTCTGTAACCACGTCGGTTGTTCAGAAGTTTGCAGTGATTGATCCATCAGGATTTTCATACTTCTTTGATCTGTTCTAGTAATAAACTTGTTTCCCAACAAGTTGTGTTTGAACTTGGCTAGTGCTTCTGTAATTGCCAATAGCTCTCTGATGTAGGCTGAATGTTTCTACATTCTAGGTGCTAATATTTTTGAAAAATAGGTTATAGGGTGTCCATTCTGAACCAACACTTCCCCCACTCAAATGCCCGATGCATCAGTCTCCAATATATGGTTATAAGAATTTTGGCAATGCCAACACGGGCTGCAATGGAATGGCATCAGTCTCCATTGCAAAACTTTCTCAATTATGCAGACACTATTATAGGTAACTATATTTTGTGGAGATGGATTTAAATAGCTTAAAGGATTAGCCAACTGAACAATTCTGATAAACAGTTATGAAGCGTCAATATGGATACAACCTTACCTAGTGGAGCAGTAACCAACCCCGTGAACGTCTAGGACATCCGAGCACCAGTGCCCAATACTTTCTTTGTAGGATTCTATTTTCCGTGCCAATCTATTTAAGCTCAATACTTTCTTTGTGTGGCATTTGCTTCTCTGTTGAAAGATGAAAACTACCTAGAAGTTATAGTAATTGTTTAATTGACTGCAATATGCTTTGATTCATACTGCGGTTGAACTTTCCTCTTCATCCATTATGAAATACTGATGCTTCAGAATTAAATTAAATTTACTTTTCAATCACCCAAACAACCAAGCTAGGGGTTGCCTTGTGTCTTTCCATATAGAACTGTTTCTTGGTAGGTTTTACACTCGCAGCCATAGTATTGCTCAGTTGTAGTTGACATCAGCTAAAATGTACATGCCTGATATGAAGCTAGAGTTTTATTGTTATAAGTTTGTAACCATTTTGATTTCCAGTAATGAGTTGATGAAACTTGAAATTTTAATCATGAAGTACTGCTTATAGCTTGTAAGTAGTTGTTTGGCAAATTGCTCTTTCATGAACTTTCTATTTCATAACCATGCTGTAGTGTTACTCTCTAAATTTGGTTAAAGTAGTATTATTCTGATAAGGAATACTATAATTGTGATGTTTCCACAAAGTCTGTCAGAATTGCGAACCAGATTGCTAAGTGCACCTGCTGCATTTGATTTGGTTTTGTCCTCCTCTGCTATTTGCAATAAATTTTCCAGATGAGGAATCGACCTCCTCAGCTCTTCATACAACACATCATTGTGGTAAGCCACATTTCCAATCTAAACTCAGGTACGGGACAGCGGATTAAAAGACATAGAAAAATTATAATTACAACACATACTCGATATAGGAAAGCATAAGGGTGATGGTATATGTTCTAAAAACAGGGAGGATATAGTAACCATTCTACATAAGTTGTTGAGTGTTAGTAACACACTAACTAGTTGCACAAGAATTTAACAAAGCAAAACACTATTGGCACTTTAATTTCTTTTTCTTTTTGTCGTTCTATCTTTTCTTTCATATCTTCTGCTATTATATTCGGGCATGCAACTACAGTTAGATACCTCACTTCCATTGCTATCATACGTAACTGCTTCATCGTTAATAAACTCATACTACAAAAGAAATTTTAAAAGACTTTCAAGAATGAATACAGGGAAAGTTAGAAGATGGGATGCATAATGAACCTCTCATGAATAAACTAATTAAAATGCCTTCACTCCAATGATATTGTTCTGGTCTGCATAATGAATCTCTCATGAATGAATACAGTGAAATACTTTACCTGCTTATATGAATTTGGGCCTTTGCCATGCCACATGAATTAAATATTCCTGCTGCACTTAAGGTCACTTCAGATGTAGTTATCCAGAAAAATTGCAGAATTTCAAGTGTACGTTAAATGAAAAATATTGTTCTAATTAAAATATGAACTCTATACCTTTCTGCCTTCAAAATTTGACAATGTAACATCATTGATGGAGAGCAACTGAGAAGCTGTTAGTGTCTGACTTTGAATGTATGTTGGTTTCCATGGAGGAAGAATATTCATAGTCTCACTATGAAGCATTAAAACTACCCAGATATTTTCTTCTGCTTCATTGCAGCAGCCTAGAAGTCTAACAAGGTCACCATGTTGAAACTTATAAATGACCTCCACTTCATTTAAAAGGGAAAGGTTTTTATTATCTTTTCAACCTTAAACAATAGTATTTAGTTTTCAGTTTGGAAATTAGAACCAAGTGTTTGTTATAATTCAGCGTTGTTCGCTAGTTTTGCTTCTGAGTTTGTAAAATTAGTTTGCTAACTGTGTTTTTAGTTGTCAATTTAGTTGTCACTAACTTAACACATTTATGATCAAAATTATGGTTTCCTCACAAGACTAGTTGTATTATTTATAAGAAACACTAGTTGTATTATACTTGTAAGTGCATCTTTTAACTACAATTCTTTTTGTTCTTTACATAGTTATGGATCGTAGTTGGATGCAAAAAAATCGCCTATCCGAGGAGTATAAGAAAGGAGTGTTAGAGTTTTTGAAATTTGCTGAAACTAATCTTCCTGAAAGTAATGGAACATTTCACTGTCCTTGTGCTAAGTGTGTAAATATTGCACCTTTAGAGGCTCACATCGTATGGGAACACTTAGGAGTTAACGGGATTTGTCAAAATTATACAAAGTGGATATGGCATGGTGAATTGTCTGACGCGCCAAAGGCCTCTCCTAAAGAAGAGTTTGATGTAGAGATGGGTGATCGTCTAGAAGATATGATCCGTGATATTGGACAAGACTCTTTTCAACGGGCAAATATACATGATACTCTTTGCAATGACAGTAAAATCCCTTTGTATCCAAATTGTAAAAACTTCACACGACTGTCGGCTGTGCTAAGATTGTTCAATTTGAAGGCGATTAATAGTTGGACAGATAAAAGCTTCACACAATTGTTAGAGTTGTTGAAGGAAATGTTACCGGAAGAAAACATGTTGCCGAACCGGGCCTATGAGGCAAAAAAGATATTATGTCCAATGGGTATAGAATATAAGAAAATACACGCATGCCCTAATGACTGCATATTGTATTGGAAAGATAATGAAGAGAAAGAAAAATGTCCCAAGTGCATGACATCACGCTATAAGAAGAAGAGTGATGATGAAGGTTGTGATGTGACCACAAAGGGTCCTCCAGCAAAGGTGTTATGGTACCTTCCAATTATTCCAAGGTTTAAGCGATTGTTTGGTAATTTAAATGATGCGAAGAATATTAGATGGCATGCAGAAGAAAGGAAGTGTGATGGAAAAATTCGGCATCCAGCCGACTCTTTGCAATGGAAGAAGGTTGATACTTTATTTCCAGACTTTGGCATTGAACCAAGAAACCTTAGGCTTGGACTTTCTACTGATGGGATGAATCCATATGGTAGTTTAAGTAGTAACCATAGTTCATGGCCCGTTCTCTTGATTATCTATAATTTATCTCCTTGGTTGTGCATGAAGAGGAAACATGTTATGTTATCTATGATGATTTCTGGACCAAAACAACCAGGAAATGACATAGATGTTTATCTAAGCCCGTTGATTGATGACTTAAGAAAGTTGTGGGATGAAGGAATTGATGTATTTGATAGTTTTTCAAATGAAACTTTCAAATTGCGGGCTATGTTATTTTGCACCATCAATGACTTTCCAGCTTATGGTAACTTGTCTGGTTATAAAGTTAAGGGGCATAAAGCATGCCCTATATGTGAAAAAGATACATGCTACCATCAATTAGAGAAAGGAAAAAAGACTGTTTACCTTGGACACCGAAGATTTCTTAATCATAATCACCCATATCGAAGATTGAAAAAGGCTTTTAATGGATATCAGGAGTATAAAGTTGCCCCAAAGGCCTTAACTGGAGAAGAAGTCTATCATCGGGTGAGGAACATAAGTGTTAGTTTTGGAAAAAAACAAAAAAAGATTACAAGTAATAATATATGGAAGAAGAGTTCAGTGTTCTTTGACCTTCCATATTGGTCCAGTCTTGATGTAAGACATTGTATTGATGTAATGCATGTGGAAAAACAACTCCATTTGAAAAGTATAAATTTATCAAAGAAGAAGATTGGGATTTGTTTGTCCAGACTCGACAAAAAGAAGATTTTCAAGTTAGTTAAATTTGTAGATTTATTTTTATGTTATCTAAATTGATTTGGTTTTTGACGTTTAGTTTAATGTGATTTATTTGTAATAGGAGAAAAGGCTAAAAGGAAAGACACATGCATCAAAGAATATCCACCCTCATATTTTGTCTCGTGGTGGTTATGAAAAACTTAGGGCCACCGTAATGGAAGAGAGGAGGAAAAAAGTGATTGAAGAGGCCAAAGGTGATGAAAGTTTGATGGTTGACCCTCCCGAACTAAAGCGATATGAGGCATGGTTGATGGCTCGACAGAAGCCATCGGGAAATTTTACATCTGAGGCAACAAACTTAGTAGCATCTAAGATTGTAAGTAATAAAAGATTTATTGATAAATTTAAATTTCATTCATAACTTAGTAATCATTTTACATCATTTTTATATGTATCTAAATGTTTTAGGGAGAGTTAGTGGAAAAAAATACACAAGGTACTATTGTCTTTGAAGGGCGTGACGATATCTTGACTGTTGCCCTTGGAATAAATGAACACCCTGGTCGGATCCGCACTGCTCCTAGGGGTGTGGGCTTTAAGAAATTCTATGGAAAAAGTTCACGCTCCACCTTAGGAGGTGTCTCTCAAGATGACCTTCTAGCCCACCTTCAAGCCTTGGAGCAAAAAATGAATATAGATTTCCAACATAAATTACAAAAACATCTCCAACAACAAAGAACAGAGCTCCAACAACAAATGCAAAAAGAGATGCAAGAGGAGAGAGCTCAAATCCAACAAGGAATGAAACTCCTACAACAGATGCAATTGGAGCTCCGCTCCGAGAGGCCTAAAGAGATGTTTATAAAAGAGGTATGCGTAACTGGATACAATTAATCTACTAAAAATTAGAAAAAAATTAATTTAATTAATGTTCACTTGATACAGCATGTAGAATCTGTGGGTACGAGCACTAACGGAAGTTGCTCAAAGGTTATGACTACTGAAGATTTAACTAAAAAAATGGATGCTTCTGAAGATTACCTCAAAAAGATTAACAATCTCAAGGAAAATTCATTCTCTCTAGATTTGGATCATGAAACAAGTGAACTCTCAGTTTTTATTGATAGGGTGGATCTTAATGAATTAACTTCCGGTATTAAATGGCTATCCACATCTATCTTGTCTTTATGGTGCACGTAAGTATCATATTCTATTGTTAGTTATTTTTTTTATGTATCAAATATAATTAATATTTGTTTCAAAAATTTAGATATCTACATCGCATGTGTATCTCCAAGAATTTCAACAAACTATTTGGGTTTCTCGATCCAAATAGGATACTAGTTCACACAAAACCGGCCGAAGTTATTCAAACATACATACAAAATAAGTTGGATGGAGAGCCAAAAAAATGTTATTTAGGACCATTGCTAAATAGGTAAGTACATGTTTCCTTCAAGGTTTTATCGTTTTTCATATGTTATTTTGTAATATTTAAATTTTATTGATTCTAACACTTTTTTTTTGTAAATTTACAGCAATCACTGGCAATTGTTTGTCATTTGTCCTGAAGATAATATTATTTTTTGGTTTTGTTCATTAAACAGATCTCCTAAGAAAAATATTAAGGTCATATTGCAGGGGTAAGAAGCCTAAATAGAGAGATATCATTTATACTAAATTTTTGTACGCATAGTCTTTATATTTATAACTTACTTCGTTGACAACTCTTTTATCAGAGCTCTAGAAGGTTATCATTTATTAAGAGGTATTAAGAAGAAGAAGCCTAATTGGAAGAATATTATGGTAAGATTTGTTTTACTATATTGTCGTTTCTTGGAATACTGGTGTGTTGGCTTGATTTTTTAGTTCTTGAAAGATACCATTTATAAAGAGGTATTAAATGCCCATATATCTTGATTATTTATATTATTATAAATGAGATAAAGAAAAAGAAAATTCCGATTTTATAATTGCAAGTGATATATTTGTAAGTTATCATTATAAACATGTAGTATATTTATTACTGAATTGCACTTATGGTGATAAAATTATAGTTGTACATGCTCTGAACCAACTAAAATTGTATGTGTTTCTATGTCGAGTGAAGAAAGTTAGTATTGGTACAAATTTTGTGAAAAAGGAAAAAAGTTTGTGATGTTGTTGTTTTTGGTGGCTTTAATGTAACTAGGAGTTTATATGCAGGGGCATCAACAAGATAACGGATGGGCATGTGGATATTATGTCATGAAAAATATGTTTGACATTATTGATGCTTGTATTGTTGAAAGATTCAATGAGGTATTTTATATTACATATATTTAATGAAAAACATGTAAATTATTGTTTTAACATGTAGTTGTTTAATTTATTATATGTTTGAACTTGCAGATATTCACAGACACCTCATCATATGAAAAAGAGTCAATTGATCACATCCGACAACTTTGGGCTCAATTCTTTTTGCAAAAGGTTGAAGAGCAAGAGAACCAGGAAAAGAAAGATTTAATGACAAAACAGAAGCGATTAAAAAAAACTTATATATAGATATATTTTTGTTCCATGAATGATTTATTGGTACAAGTTACATGAACAAAGTGGTTGAATTTTTTTCTTACATGAATACAAATTTTTGTTGATGTATGACTTGGTGCAAGATTCTAAAGATTAGAGAAATGTTTGTTTTGGTTATTTTTGTTTTTTATTGAATATCCAGGAATATATAAAAATATTTGGTTTAATGAAATTTCAAATAAAATATTTTTAAAAAAATTGAGATATTTTACACCCTTCATACACAAAATAGGGTGTAAATGTGTTAAAATTAAATGTAATTATAAGATATTTTACATTTGATATATCAAAAATAGGGTGTAAATATTTGTCATTTTACACCCGTTTGAATTATAATAGGGTGTAAATTCGTTTAACTTCAATGTATGTAGGTGACAATTTACACCCGTTTTATATTAAATAGGGTGTAAATGTCCTAAAATTCAATGTATATATCTACCAATTACACCTTTTTTTATCTAAAACAGGGTGTAATAGGTGACAATTTACACCCGTTTTATATTAAATAGGGTGTAAATGTCTTAAAATTTAATGTATATATCTACCAATTACACCCTTTTTTAAAATCTAAAATAGGGTGTAATATATTCTCTTTTTACACCCGTTTTAAAACGGGTGTAAATTCTTCATACATATCTCACCCTTTGAATTTACACCCTATCATAACGGGTGTAATATGTATAAAAAACGGGTGTAAAATCTTCTTTCCGCACTAGTGAAAATTCTATAACATATATTACTAATCCTTCGTTGACATAAAATTAAATGTTAAACAAATTTAAAATTCTAGTACACTTAATGTTAATCAAAGGCTCGAGATTAAGCTAACACGGCTTTTCTTAAACTCTGTCGTTGATTTTATATATAATTTTCAATCTCTTTTTTCTTAACTTTAAGATTATACCACAGTTAATCTTGACCAAAAGTTGTGTTATCTTAAACTCTCGAGATTAAGGTAACACGAGTTTCATAAACTCTCGTTGATTTTATATATGGTTTTAAATCTATTATTTTCTTAACTCCTCGATGTGGTTGTATTGCTCAATTTCTTAAAAAATTCTATAACATATAATACTAATCCTTTGTTGACATAAAATTAAATGTTAAACAAATTTAAAATTCTAGTACACTTAATGTTAATTAAAGGCTCGAGATTAAGCTAACACGGCTTTTCTTAAACTCTGTCGTTGATTTAATATATAATTTTCAATCTCTTTTTTCTTAACTTTAAGATTATACCACAGTTAATCTTGACCAATCGCTCGAGATTAAGATATCACAACTTTCAATTAACTTCCTTATTGATTTTATATATGATCTTAAATTACTAGTTTTCTTAACTCATCGATGTTGTACTATTGCTCAACATCTTAATGATCTCTATAACCTATACTAATAATATATTGATGTCATCAGTTAAAATATTAAACTAATTTGATATGGTACTACACTTAATCTTAACCAAATGCTCGAGATTAAGGTAGCACAATTTTTATTAAATACTCAGGTTGATTTTATATATAATATTGAATCATTTATTTGCTTAACTCTTCGATGTGGTACTATTCATCAACATCTTAGAAAATTCTATGATATATACAAATAATTTATCGTGTGTATCAAATAAAATAAGAAACTAATTTGAGATGGTATTATACTTAGTCTTAACCAGTAACTTGAGAGTAAGGTAGCAAACTTTTTATAAACTTTTTTTGTTGAATTTATAAATGACATTTTATCCCCTTTTTCATAACTCCATATATTGTTCTCTTGATCAAAATTTTAAAGAATTCTAGAAAACATACCAATTACCTATAGTTGGCATCAAATTAAATATCTTAATCTAATTTAAGATGGTATTACATTTAATATTAACCAAACGTTCGATATTAAGATAACACAACTTTTCTTAAACTCTCTTGGTTATTTAATATATGATATTCAATCTCTTATTTAATTAACTCCTCATTATTGTAATATTGCTCTACATCTTAGATAATTCTATTTAATATACTAATAATCTATTCTTGGCATCAAATTAAATATTAAACTAGTCTAAGATGATACCAAACTTAATGTTAACTAAACGCTCGAGATTAAGGTAACACAAGTTTCATAAACTATCGTTGATTTTATATATGGTTTTAAATCTATTATTTTCTTAACTCCTCGATGTGGTTCTATTGCTCAATTTCTTAAATAATTCTATAACATATATAATAATAATCCTTCGTTGACATAAAATTAAACGTTAAACAAATTTAAAATTCTAGTACACTTAATGTTAATCAAAGGCTCGGGATTAAGCTAACACGGCTTTTCCTAAACTCTGTCGTTGATTTTATTTATAATTTTCAATCTCTTTTTTCTTAACTTTAAGATTATACCACAGTTAATCATGACCAATCGCTCGAGATTAAGATATCACAACTTTCAATTAACTTCCTTATTGATTTTATATATGATCTTAAATTACTAGTTTTCTTAACTCATCGATGTTGTACTATTGCTCAACATCTTAATGATCTCTATAACCTATACTAATAATATATTGATGTCATCAGTTAAAATATTAAACTAATTTGATATGGTACTACACTTAATCTTAACCAAATGCTCGAGATTAAGGTAGCACAATTTTTATTAAATACTCTGGTTGATTTTATATATAATATTGAATCACTTATTTGCTTAACTCTTCGATATGGTACTATTCATCAACATCTTAGAAAACTCTATGATATATACAAATAATTTATCGTGTGTATCAAATGAAATAAGAATCTAATTTGAGATTGTTTTATACTAAGTCTTAACCAGTCACTTGAGAGTAAGGTAGCAAACTTTTTATCAACTGTCTTGTTGATTTTATATATGACATTTTATCCCTTTTTTCATAACTCCTCATATGGTTCTCTTGATCAACATATTAAAGAACTCTAGAAAATATACTAATAATCTATAGTTGGCATCAAATTAAATATGTCAATCTAATTTAAGATGGTATTACATTTAATAGTAACTAAATATTCAAGATTAAGGTAACACAACTTTTCTTAAACTCTCTTGTTTATTTTATATATGATATTCAATCTCTTATTTAATTAACTCCTCAATATTTTAATATTGCTCTACATCTTAGAGAATTCTATATAATATACTAATAATCAATTCATTGCATCAAATTAATCATTAAACTAATTTAAGATGATACCAAACTTAATGTTAACTAAACTCTCGAGATTAAGGTAACACAAGTTTCATAAACTCTCGTTGATTTTATATATGGTTTTAAATCTATTATTTTCTTAAATCCTTGATGTGGTTCTATTGTTCAATTTCTTAAAGAATTATATAACATATAATAATAATCCTTCGTTGACATAAAATTAAAAGTTTAACAAATTTAAAATTCTAGTACACTTAATGTTAATCAAAGGCTCGGGATTAAGCTAACACGATTTTTCTTAAACTCGAGAATAAGATATCAGAACTTTCAATTAACTTCCTTATTGATTTTATATATGATCTTAAATTACTAATTTTCCCAACTCATCGATGTTGTTCTATTGCTCAACATCTTAATGATCTCTATAACCTATACTAATAATATATTGATGTCATCAGTTAAAATATTAAACTAATTTAATATGGTACTACACTTAATCTTAACCAAATGCTCGAGATTAAGATAGCACAATTTTTATTAAATACTCAGGTTGATTTTATATATAATATTGAATCATTTATTTGCTTAACTCTTCGATGTGGTACTATTCATCAACATCTTAGAAAATTCTATGATATATACAAATAATTTATCGTGTGTACCAAATGAAATAAGAAACTAATTTGAGATGGTATTATACTTAGTCTTAACCAGTAACTTGAGAGTAAGGTAGCAAATTTTTTATAAACTTTTTTTGTTGATTTTATAAATGACATTTTATCCCCTTTTGCATAACTCCATATATGGTTCTCTTGATCAACATTTTAAAGAATTCTAGAAAACATACTAATAACCTATAGTTGGCATCAAATTAAATATCTTAATCTAATTTAAGATGGTATTACATTTAATATTAACCAAACGTTCGATATTAAGATAACACAACTTTTCTTAAACTCTCTTGGTTATTTAATATATGATATTCAATCTCTTATTTAATTAACTCCTCAATATTGTAATATTGCTCTACATCTTAGATAATTCTATATAATATACTAATAATCTATTCTTGGCATCAAATTAAATATTAAACTAGTTTAAGATGATACCAAACTTAATGTTAACTAAACGCTCGAGATTAAGGTAACACAAGTTTCATAAACTATCGTTGATTTTATATATGGTTTTAAATCTATTATTTTCTTAACTCCTCGATGTGGTTCTATTGCTCAATTTCTTAAATAATTCTATAACATATATAATAATAATCCTTCGTTGACATAAAATTAAACGTTAAACAAATTTAAAATTCTAGTACACTTAATGTTAATCAAAGGCTCGGGATTAAGCTAACACGGCTTTTTCTAAACTCTGTCGTGGATTTTATATATAATTTTCAATCTCTTTTTTCTTAACTTTAAGATTATACCAGAGTTAATCATGACCAATCGCCCGAGATTAAGATATCACAACTTTCAATTAACTTCCTTATTGATTTTATATATGATCTTAAATTACTAGTTTTCTTAACTCATCGATGTTGTACTATTGCTCAACATCTTAATGATCTCTATAACCTATACTAATAATATATTGATGTCATCAGTTAAAATATTAAACTAATTTGATATGGTACTACACTTAATCTTAACCAAATGCTCGAGATTAAGGTAGCACAATTTTTATTAAATACTCAGGTTGATTTTATATATAATATTGAATCATTTATTTGCTTAACTCTTCGATGTGGTACTATTCATCAACATCTTAGAAAATTCTATGATATATACAAATAATTTATCGTGCGTATCAAATGAAATAAGAAACTAATTTGAGATGGTATTATACTTAGTCTTAACCAGTAACTTGAGAGTAAGGTAGCAAATTTTTTATAAACTTTTTTTGTTGATTTTATAAATGACATTTTATCCCCTTTTGCATAACTCCATATATGGTTCTCTTGATCAACATTTTAAAGAATTCTAGAAAACATACTAATAACCTATAGTTGGCATCAAATTAAATATCTTAATCTAATTTAAGATGGTATTACATTTAATATTAACCAAACGTTCGATATTAAGATAACACAACTTTTCTTAAACTCTCTTGGTTATTTAATATATGATATTCAATCTCTTATTTAATTAACTCCTCAATATTGTAATATTGCTCTACATCTTAGATAATTCTATATAATATACTAATAATCTATTCTTGGCATCAAATTAAATATTAAACTAGTTTAAGATGATACCAAACTTAATGTTAACTAAACGCTCGAGATTAAGGTAACACAAGTTTCATAAACTATCGTTGATTTTATATATGGTTTTAAATCTATTATTTTCTTAACTCCTCGATGTGGTTCTATTGCTCAATTTATTAAATAATTCTATAACATATATAATAATAATCCTTCGTTGACATAAAATTAAACGTTAAACAAATTTAAAATTCTAGTACACTTAATGTTAATCAAAGGCTCGGGATTAAGCTAACACGACTTTTCCTAAACTCTGTCGTGGATTTTATATATAATTTTCAATCTCTTTTTTCTTAACTTTAAGATTATACCAGAGTTAATCATGACCAATCGCTCGAGATTAAGATATCACAACTTTCAATTAACTTCCTTATTGATTTTATATATGATCTTAAATTACTAGTTTTCTTAACTCATCGATGTTGTACTATTGCTCAACATCTTAATGATCTCTATAACCTATACTAATAATATATTGATGTCATCAGTTAAAATATTAAACTAATTTGATATGGTACTACACTTAATCTTAACCAAATGCTCGAGATTAAGGTAGCACAATTTTTATTAAATACTCTGGTTGATTTTATATATAATATTGAATCACTTATTTGCTTAACTCTTCGATATGGTACTATTCATCAACATCTTATAAAACTCTATGATATATACAAATAATTTATCGTGTGTATCAAATGAAATAAGAATCTAATTTGAGATTGTTTTATACTAAGTCTTAACCATTCACTTGAGAGTAAGGTAGCAAACTTTTTATAAACTGTCTTGTTGATTTTATAAATGACATTTTATCCCCTTTTTCATAACTCCATATATGGTTCTCTTGATCAACATTTTAAGGAACTCTAGAAAACATACTAATAACCTATAGTTGGCATCAAATTAAATATCTTAATCTAATTTAAGATGGTATTACATTTAATATTAACCAAACGTTCGATATTAAGATAACACAACTTTTCTTAAACTCTCTTGGTTATTTAATATATGATATTCAATCTCTTATTTAATTAACTCCTCAATATTGTAATATTGCTCTACATCTTAGATAATTCTATATAATATACTAATAATCTATTCTTGGCATCAAATTAAATATTAAACTAGTTTAAGATGATACCAAACTTAATGTTAACTAAACGCTCGAGATTAAGGTAACACAAGTTTCATAAAGTATCGTTGATTTTATATATGGTTTTAAATCTATTATTTTCTTAACTCCTCGATGTGATTCTATTGCTCAATTTCTTAAATAATTCTATAACATATATAATAATAATCCTTCGTTGACATAAAATTAAACGTTAAACAAATTTAAAATTCTAGTACACTTAATGTTAATCAAAGGCTCGGGATTAAGCTAACACGGCTTTTCCTAAACTCTGTCGTTGATTTTATATATAATTTTCAATCTCTTTTTTCTTAACTTTAAGATTATACCACAGTTAATCATGACCAATCGCTCGAGATTAAGATATCACAACTTTCAATTAACTTCCTTATTGATTTTATATATGATCTTAAATTACTAGTTTTCTTAACTCATCGATGTTGTACTATTGCTCAACATCTTAATGATCTCTATAACCTATACTAATAATATATTGATGTCATCAGTTAAAATATTAAACTAATTTGATATGGTACTACACTTAATCTTAACCAATTGCTCGAGATTAAGGTAGCACAATTTTTATTAAATACTCTGGTTGATTTTATATATAATATTGAATCACTTATTTGCTTAACTCTTCGATGTGGTACTATTCATCAACATCTTAGAAAATTCTATGATATATACAAATAATTTATCGTGTGTATCAAATGAAATAAGAATCTAATTTGAGATGGTATTATACTAAGTCTTAACCAGTCACTTGAGAGTAAGGTAGCAAACTTTTTATAAACTGTCTTGTTGATTTTATATATGACATTTTATCCCTTTTTCATAACTCCTATATGGTTCTCTTGATCAACATATTAAAGAACTCTAGAAAATATACTAATAACCTATAGTTGGCATCAAATTAAATATCTTAATCTAATTTAAGATGGTATTACATTTAATATTAACCAAACGTTCAATATTAAGATAACACAACTTTTCTTAAACTCTCTTGTTATTTTATATATGATATTCAATCTCTTATTTAATTAACTCCTCAATATTTTAATATTGCTCTACATCTTAGATAATTCTATATAATATACTAATAATCTATTCTTGCATCAAATTAATATTAAACTAATTTAAGATGATACCAAACTTAATGTTAACTAAACGCTCGAGATTAAGGTAACACAAGTTTCATAAACTCTCGTTGATTTTATATATGGTTTTAAATCTATTATTTTCTTAACTCCTCGATGTGGTTCTATTGCTCAATTTCTAAAAGAATTATATAACATATAATAATAATCCTTCGTTGACATAAAATTAAACGTTTAACAAATTTAAAATTCTAGTACACTCAATGTTAATCAAAGGCTCGGGATTAAGCTAACACGATTTTTCTTAAACTCGAGAATAAGATATCAGAACTTTCAATTAACTTCCTTATTGATTTTATATATGATCTTAAATTACTAATTTTCCTAACTCATCGATGTTGTACTATTGCTCAACATCTTAATGATCTCTATAACCTATACTAATAATATATTGATGTCATCAGTTAAAATATTAAACTAATTTAATATGGTACTACACTTAATCTTAACCAAATGCTCGAGATTAAGGTAGCACAATTTTTATTAAATACTCAGGTTGATTTTATATATAATATTGAATCATTTATTTGCTTAACTCTTCGATGTGGTACTATTCATCAACATCTTAGAAAATTCTATGATATATACAAATAATTTATCGTGTGTATCAAATGAAATAAGAAACTAATTTGAGATGGTATTATACTTAGTCTTAACCAGTAACTTGAGAGTAAGGTAGCAAACTTTTTATAAACTTTTTTTGTTGATTTTATAAATGACATTTTATCCCCTTTTGCATAACTCCATATATGGTTCTCTTGATCAACATTTTAAAGAATTCTAGAAAACATACTAATAACCTATAGTTGGCATCAAATTAAATATCTTAATCTAATTTAAGATGGTATTACATTTAATATTAACCAAACGTTCGATATTAAGATAACACAACTTTTCTTAAACTCTCTTGGTTATTTAATATATGATATTCAATCTCTTATTTAATTAACTCCTCAATATTGTAATATTGCTCTACATCTTAGATAATTCTATATAATATACTAATAATCTATTCTTGGCATCAAATTAAATATTAAACTAGTTTAAGATGATACCAAACTTAATGTTAACTAAACGCTCGAGATTAAGGTAACACAAGTTTCATAAACTATCGTTGATTTTATATATGGTTTTAAATCTATTATTTTCTTAACTCCTCGATGTGGTTCTATTGCTCAATTTCTTAAATAATTCTATAACATATATAATAATAATCCTTCGTTGACATAAAATTAAACGTTAAACAAATTTAAAATTCTAGTACACTTAATGTTAATCAAAGGCTCGGGATTAAGCTAACACGGCTTTTCTTAAACTCTGTCGTTGATTTTATATATAATTTTCAATCTCTTTTTTCTTAACTTTAAGATTATACCACAGTTAATCTTGACCAATCGCTCGAGATTAAGATATCACAACTTTCAATTAACTTCCTTATTGATTTTATATATGATCTTAAATTACTAGTTTTCTTAACTCATCGATGTTGTACTATTGCTCAACATCTTAATGATCTCTATAACCTATACTAATAATATATTGATGTCATCAGTTAAAATATTAAACTAATTTGATATGGTACTACACTTAATCTTAACCAAATGCTCGAGATTAAGGTAGCACAATTTTTATTAAATACTCAGGTTGATTTTATATATAATATTGAATCACTTATTTGCTTAACTCTTCGATGTGGTACTATTCATCAACATCTTAGAAAATTCTATGATATATACAAATAATTTATCGTGTGTATCAAATGAAATAAGAATCTAATTTGAGATGGTATTATACTAAGTCTTAACCAGTCACTTGAGAGTAAGGTAGCAAACTTTTTATAAACTGTTTTGTTGATTTTATAAATGACATTTTATCCCCTTTTTCATAACTCCATATATGGTTCTCTTGATCAACATTTTAAAGAACTCTAGAAAACATACTAATAACCTATAGTTGGCATCAAATTAAATATCTTAATCTAATTTAAGATGGTATTACATTTAATATTAACCAAACGTTCGATATTAAGATAACACAACTTTTCTTAAACTCTCTTGGTTATTTAATATATGATATTCAATCTCTTATTTAATTAACTCCTCAATATTGTAATATTGCTCTACATCTTAGATAATTCTATATAATATACTAATAATCTATTCTTGGCATCAAATTAAATATTAAACTAGTTTAAGATGATACCAAACTTAATGTTAACTAAACGCTCGAGATTAAGGTAACACAAGTTTCATAAACTATCGTTGATTTTATATATGGTTTTAAATCTATTATTTTCTTAACTCCTCGATGTGGTTCTATTGCTCAATTTCTTAAATAATTCTATAACATATATAATAATAATCCTTCGTTGACATAAAATTAAACGTTAAACAAATTTAAAATTCTAGTACACTTAATGTTAATCAAAGGCTCGGGATTAAGCTAACACGGCTTTTCCTAAACTCTGTCGTTGATTTTATATATAATTTTCAATCTCTTTTTTCTTAACTTTAAGATTATACCACAGTTAATCTTGACCAATCGCTCGAGATTAAGATATCACAACTTTCAATTAACTTCCTTATTGATTTTATATATGATCTTAAATTACTAGTTTTCTTAACTCATCGATGTTGTACTATTGCTCAACATCTTAATGATCTCTATAACCTATACTAATAATATATTGATGTCATCAGTTAAAATATTAAACTAATTTGATATGGTACTACACTTAATCTTAACCAAATGCTCGAGATTAAGGTAGCACAATTTTTATTAAATACTCTGGTTGATTTTATATATAATATTGAATCACTTATTTGCTTAACTCTTCGATGTGGTACTATTCATCAACATCTTAGAAAATTCTATGATATATACAAATAATTTATCGTGTGTATCAAATGAAATAAGAAACTAATTTGAGATGGTATTATACTAAGTCTTAACCAGTCACTTGAGAGTAAGGTAGCAAACTTTTTATAAACTGTTTTGTTGATTTTATAAATGACATTTTATCCCCTTTTTCATAACTCCATATATGGTTCTCTTGATCAACATTTTAAAGAACTCTAGAAAACATACTAATAACCTATAGTTGGCATCAAATTAAATATCTTAATCTAATTTAAGATGGTATTACATTTAATATTAACCAAACGTTCGATATTAAGATAACACAACTTTTCTTAAACTCTCTTGGTTATTTAATATATGATATTCAATCTCTTATTTAATTAACTCCTCAATATTGTAATATTGCTCTACATCTTAGATAATTCTATATAATATACTAATAATCTATTCTTGGCATCAAATTAAATATTAAACTAGTTTAAGATGATACCAAACTTAATGTTAACTAAACGCTCGAGATTAAGGTAACACAAGTTTCATAAACTATCGTTGATTTTATATATGGTTTTAAATCTATTATTTTCTTAACTCCTCGATGTGGTTCTATTGCTCAATTTCTTAAATAATTCTATAACATATATAATAATCCTTCGTTGACATAAAATTAAACGTTAAACAAATTTAAAATTCTAGTACACTTAATGTTAATCAAAGGCTCGGGATTAAGCTAACACGGCTTTTCTTAAACTCTGTCGTTGATTTTATATATAATTTTCAATCTCTTTTTTCTTAACTTTAAGATTATACCACAGTTAATCTTGACCAATCGCTCGAGATTAAGATATCACAACTTTCAATTAACTTCCTTATTGATTTTATATATGATCTTAAATTACTAGTTTTCTTAACTCATCGATGTTGTACTATTGCTCAACATCTTAATGATCTCTATAACCTATACTAATAATATATTGATGTCATCAGTTAAAATATTAAACTAATTTGATATGGTACTACACTTAATCTTAACCAAATGCTCGAGATTAAGGTAGCACAATTTTTATTAAATACTCAGGTTGATTTTATATATAATATTGAATCACTTATTTGCTTAACTCTTCGATGTGGTACTATTCATCAACATCTTAGAAAATTCTATGATATATACAAATAATTTATCGTGTGTATCAAATGAAATAAGAAACTAATTTGAGATGGTATTATACTTAGTCTTAACCAGTCACTTGAGAGTAAGGTAGCAAACTTTTTATAAACTTTTTTGTTGATTTTATAAATGACATTTTATCCCCTTTTTCATAACTCCATATATGGTTCTCTTGATCAACATTTTAAAGAACTCTAGAAAACATACTAATAACCTATAGTTGGCATCAAATTAAATATCTTAATCTAATTTAAGATGGTATTACATTTAATATTAACCAAACGTTCGATATTAAGATAACACAACTTTTCTTAAACTCTCTTGGTTATTTAATATATGATATTCAATCTCTTATTTAATTAACTCCTCAATATTGTAATATTGCTCTACATCTTAGATAATTCTATATAATATACTAATAATCTATTCTTGGCATCAAATTAAATATTAAACTAGTTTAAGATGATACCAAACTTAATGTTAACTAAACGCTCGAGATTAAGGTAACACAAGTTTCATAAACTATCGTTGATTTTATATATGGTTTTAAATCTATTATTTTCTTAACTCCTCGATGTGGTTCTATTGCTCAATTTCTTAAATAATTCTATAACATATATAATAATAATCCTTCGTTGACATAAAATTAAACGTTAAACAAATTTAAAATTCTAGTACACTTAATGTTAATCAAAGGCTCGGGATTAAGCTAACACGGCTTTTCTTAAACTCTGTCGTTGATTTTATATATAATTTTCAATCTCTTTTTTCTTAACTTTAAGATTATACCACAGTTAATCTTGACCAATCGCTCGAGATTAAGATATCACAACTTTCAATTAACTTCCTTATTGATTTTATATATGATCTTAAATTACTAGTTTTCTTAACTCATCGATGTTGTACTATTGCTCAACATCTTAATGATCTCTATAACCTATACTAATAATATATTGATGTCATCAGTTAAAATATTAAACTAATTTGATATGGTACTACACTTAATCTTAACCAAATGCTCGAGATTAAGGTAGCACAATTTTTATTAAATACTCAGGTTGATTTTATTTATAATATTGAATCACTTATTTGCTTAACTCTTCGATGTGGTACTATTCATCAACATCTTAGAAAATTCTATGATATATACAAATAATTTATCGTGTGTATCAAATGAAATAAGAATCTAATTTGAGATGGTATTATACTTAGTCTTAACCAGTCACTTGAGAGTAAGGTAGCAAACTTTTTATAAACTTTTTGTTGATTTTATAAATGACATTTTATCCCCTTTTTCATAACTCCATATATGGTTCTCTTGATCAACATTTTAAAGAATTCTAGAAAACATACTAATAACCTATAGTTGGCATCAAATTAAATATCTTAATCTAATTTAAGATGGTATTACATTTAATATTAACCAAACGTTCGATATTAAGATAACACAACTTTTCTTAAACTCTCTTGGTTATTTAATATATGATATTCAATCTCTTATTTAATTAACTCCTCAATATTGTAATATTGCTCTACATCTTAGATAATTCTATATAATATACTAATAATCTATTCTTGGCATCAAATTAAATATTAAACTAGTTTAAGATGATACCAAACTTAATGTTAACTAAACGCTCGAGATTAAGGTAACACAAGTTTCATAAACTATCGTTGATTTTATATATGGTTTTAAATCTATTATTTTCTTAACTCCTCGATGTGGTTCTATTGCTCAATTTCTTAAATAATTCTATAACATATAATAATAATCCTTCGTTGACATAAAATTAAACGTTAAACAAATTTAAAATTCTAGTACACTTAATGTTAATCAAAGGCTCGGGATTAAGCTAACACGGCTTTTCTTAAACTCTGTCGTTGATTTTATATATAATTTTCAATCTCTTTTTTCTTAACTTTAAGATTATACCACAGTTAATCTTGACCAATCGCTCGAGATTAAGATATCACAACTTTCAATTAACTTCCTTATTGATTTTATATATGATCTTAAATTACTAGTTTTCTTAACTCATCGATGTTGTACTATTGCTCAACATCTTAATGATCTCTATAACCTATACTAATAATATATTGATGTCATCAGTTAAAATATTAAACTAATTTGATATGGTACTACACTTAATCTTAACCAAATGCTCGAGATTAAGGTAGCACAATTTTTATTAAATACTCAGGTTGATTTTATATATAATATTGAATCACTTATTTGCTTAACTCTTCGATGTGGTACTATTCATCAACATCTTAGAAAATTCTATGATATATACAAATAATTTATCGTGTGTATCAAATGAAATAAGAAACTAATTTGAGATGGTATTATACTTAGTCTTAACCAGTCACTTGAGAGTAAGGTAGCAAACTTTTTATAAACTTTTTTGTTGATTTTATAAATGACATTTTATCCCCTTTTTCATAACTCCATATATGGTTCTCTTGATCAACATTTTAAAGAACTCTAGAAAACATACTAATAACCTATAGTTGGCATCAAATTAAATATCTTAATCTAATTTAAGATGGTATTACATTTAATATTAACCAAACGTTCGATATTAAGATAACACAACTTTTCTTAAACTCTCTTGGTTATTTAATATATGATATTCAATCTCTTATTTAATTAACTCCTCAATATTGTAATATTGCTCTACATCTTAGATAATTCTATATAATATACTAATAATCTATTCTTGGCATCAAATTAAATATTAAACTAGTTTAAGATGATACCAAACTTAATGTTAACTAAACGCTCGAGATTAAGGTAACACAAGTTTCATAAAGTATCGTTGATTTTATATATGGTTTTAAATCTATTATTTTCTTAACTCCTCGATGTGGTTCTATTGCTCAATTTCTTAAATAATTCTATAACATATATAATAATAATCCTTCGTTGACATAAAATTAAACGTTAAACAAATTTAAAATTCTAGTACACTTAATGTTAATCAAAGGCTCGGGATTAAGCTAACACGGCTTTTCTTAAACTCTGTCGTTGATTTTATATATAATTTTCAATCTCTTTTTTCTTAACTTTAAGATTATACCACAGTTAATCTTGACCAATCGCTCGAGATTAAGATATCACAACTTTCAATTAACTTCCTTATTGATTTTATATATGATCTTAAATTACTAGTTTTCTTAACTCATCGATGTTGTACTATTGCTCAACATCTTAATGATCTCTATAACCTATACTAATAATATATTGATGTCATCAGTTAAAATATTAAACTAATTTGATATGGTACTACACTTAATCTTAACCAAATGCTCGAGATTAAGGTAGCACAATTTTTATTAAATACTCAGGTTGATTTTATATATAATATTGAATCATTTATTTGCTTAACTCTTCGATGTGGTACTATTCATCAACATCTTAGAAAATTCTATGATATATACAAATAATTTATCGTGTGTATCAAATGAAATAAGAAACTAATTTGAGATGGTATTATACTTAGTCTTAACCAGTAACTTGAGAGTAAGGTAGCAAACTTTTTATAAACTTTTTTTGTTGATTTTATAAATGACATTTTATCCCCTTTTTCATAACTCCATATATGGTTCTCTTGATCAACATTTTAAAGAATTCTAGAAAACATACTAATAACCTATAGTTGGCATCAAATTAAATATCTTAATCTAATTTAAGATGGTATTACATTTAATATTAACCAAACGTTCGATATTAAGATAACACAACTTTTCTTAAACTCTCTTGGTTATTTAATATATGATATTCAATCTCTTATTTAATTAACTCCTCAATATTGTAATATTGCTCTACATCTTAGATAATTCTATATAATATACTAATAATCTATTCTTGGCATCAAATTAAATATTAAACTAGTTTAAGATGATACCAAACTTAATGTTAACTAAACGCTCGAGATTAAGGTAACACAAGTTTCATAAAGTATCGTTGATTTTATATATGGTTTTAAATCTATTATTTTCTTAACTCCTCGATGTGGTTCTATTGCTCAATTTCTTAAATAATTCTATAACATATATAATAATAATCCTTCGTTGACATAAAATTAAACGTTAAACAAATTTAAAATTCTAGTACACTTAATGTTAATCAAAGGCTCGGGATTAAGCTAACACGGCTTTTCTTAAACTCTGTCGTTGATTTTATATATAATTTTCAATCTCTTTTTTCTTAACTTTAAGATTATACCACAGTTAATCTTGACCAATCGCTCGAGATTAAGATATCACAACTTTCAATTAACTTCCTTATTGATTTTATATATGATCTTAAATTACTAGTTTTCTTAACTCATCGATGTTGTACTATTGCTCAACATCTTAATGATCTCTATAACCTATACTAATAATATATTGATGTCATCAGTTAAAATATTAAACTAATTTGATATGGTACTACACTTAATCTTAACCAAATGCTCGAGATTAAGGTAGCACAATTTTTATTAAATACTCAGGTTGATTTTATATATAATATTGAATCATTTATTTGCTTAACTCTTCGATGTGGTACTATTCATCAACATCTTAGAAAATTCTATGATATATACAAATAATTTATCGTGTGTATCAAATGAAATAAGAAACTAATTTGAGATGGTATTATACTTAGTCTTAACCAGTAACTTGAGAGTAAGGTAGCAAACTTTTTATAAACTTTTTTGTTGATTTTATAAATGACATTTTATCCCCTTTTTCATAACTCCATATATGGTTCTCTTGATCAACATTTTAAAGAATTCTAGAAAACATACTAATAACCTATAGTTGGCATCAAATTAAATATCTTAATCTAATTTAAGATGGTATTACATTTAATATTAACCAAACGTTCGATATTAAGATAACACAACTTTTCTTAAACTCTCTTGGTTATTTAATATATGATATTCAATCTCTTATTTAATTAACTCCTCAATATTGTAATATTGCTCTACATCTTAGATAATTCTATATAATATACTAATAATCTATTCTTGGCATCAAATTAAATATTAAACTAGTTTAAGATGATACCAAACTTAATGTTAACTAAACGCTCGAGATTAAGGTAACACAAGTTTCATAAAGTATCGTTGATTTTATATATGGTTTTAAATCTATTATTTTCTTAACTCCTCGATGTGGTTCTATTGCTCAATTTCTTAAATAATTCTATAACATATATAATAATAATCCTTCGTTGACATAAAATTAAACGTTAAACAAATTTAAAATTCTAGTACACTTAATGTTAATCAAAGGCTCGGGATTAAGCTAACACGGCTTTTCTTAAACTCTGTCGTTGATTTTATATATAATTTTCAATCTCTTTTTTCTTAACTTTAAGATTATACCACAGTTAATCTTGACCAATCGCTCGAGATTAAGATATCACAACTTTCAATTAACTTCCTTATTGATTTTATATATGATCTTAAATTACTAGTTTTCTTAACTCATCGATGTTGTACTATTGCTCAACATCTTAATGATCTCTATAACCTATACTAATAATATATTGATGTCATCAGTTAAAATATTAAACTAATTTGATATGGTACTACACTTAATCTTAACCAAATGCTCGAGATTAAGGTAGCACAATTTTTATTAAATACTCAGGTTGATTTTATATATAATATTGAATCATTTATTTGCTTAACTCTTCGATGTGGTACTATTCATCAACATCTTAGAAAATTCTATGATATATACAAATAATTTATCGTGTGTATCAAATGAAATAAGAAACTAATTTGAGATGGTATTATACTTAGTCTTAACCAGTAACTTGAGAGTAAGGTAGCAAACTTTTTATAAACTTTTTTTGTTGATTTTATAAATGACATTTTATCCCCTTTTTCATAACTCCATATATGGTTCTCTTGATCAACATTTTAAAGAATTCTAGAAAACATACTAATAACCTATAGTTGGCATCAAATTAAATATCTTAATCTAATTTAAGATGGTATTACATTTAATATTAACCAAACGTTCGATATTAAGATAACACAACTTTTCTTAAACTCTCTTGGTTATTTAATATATGATATTCAATCTCTTATTTAATTAACTCCTCAATATTGTAATATTGCTCTACATCTTAGATAATTCTATATAATATACTAATAATCTATTCTTGGCATCAAATTAAATATTAAACTAGTTTAAGATGATACCAAACTTAATGTTAACTAAACGCTCGAGATTAAGGTAACACAAGTTTCATAAAGTATCGTTGATTTTATATATGGTTTTAAATCTATTATTTTCTTAACTCCTCGATGTGGTTCTATTGCTCAATTTCTTAAATAATTCTATAACATATATAATAATAATCCTTCGTTGACATAAAATTAAACGTTAAACAAATTTAAAATTCTAGTACACTTAATGTTAATCAAAGGCTCGGATTAAGCTAACACGGCTTTTCTTAAACTCTGTCGTTGATTTTATATATAATTTTCAATCTCTTTTTTCTTAACTTTAAGATTATACCACAGTTAATCTTGACCAATCGCTCGAGATTAAGATATCACAACTTTCAATTAACTTCCTTATTGATTTTATATATGATCTTAAATTACTAGTTTTCTTAACTCATCGATGTTGTACTATTGCTCAACATCTTAATGATCTCTATAACCTATACTAATAATATATTGATGTCATCAGTTAAAATATTAAACTAATTTGATATGGTACTACACTTAATCTTAACCAAATGCTCGAGATTAAGGTAGCACAATTTTTATTAAATACTCAGGTTGATTTTATATATAATATTGAATCATTTATTTGCTTAACTCTTCGATGTGGTACTATTCATCAACATCTTAGAAAATTCTATGATATATACAAATAATTTATCGTGTGTATCAAATGAAATAAGAAACTAATTTGAGATGGTATTATACTTAGTCTTAACCAGTAACTTGAGAGTAAGGTAGCAAACTTTTTATAAACTTTTTTGTTGATTTTATAAATGACATTTTATCCCCTTTTTCATAACTCCATATATGGTTCTCTTGATCAACATTTTAAAGAATTCTAGAAAACATACTAATAACCTATAGTTGGCATCAAATTAAATATCTTAATCTAATTTAAGATGGTATTACATTTAATATTAACCAAACGTTCGATATTAAGATAACACAACTTTTCTTAAACTCTCTTGGTTATTTAATATATGATATTCAATCTCTTATTTAATTAACTCCTCAATATTGTAATATTGCTCTACATCTTAGATAATTCTATATAATATACTAATAATCTATTCTTGGCATCAAATTAAATATTAAACTAGTTTAAGATGATACCAAACTTAATGTTAACTAAACGCTCGAGATTAAGGTAACACAAGTTTCATAAAGTATCGTTGATTTTATATATGGTTTTAAATCTATTATTTTCTTAACTCCTCGATGTGGTTCTATTGCTCAATTTCTTAAATAATTCTATAACATATATAATAATAATCCTTCGTTGACATAAAATTAAACGTTAAACAAATTTAAAATTCTAGTACACTTAATGTTAATCAAAGGCTCGGATTAAGCTAACACGGCTTTTCTTAAACTCTGTCGTTGATTTTATATATAATTTTCAATCTCTTTTTTCTTAACTTTAAGATTATACCACAGTTAATCTTGACCAATCGCTCGAGATTAAGATATCACAACTTTCAATTAACTTCCTTATTGATTTTATATATGATCTTAAATTACTAGTTTTCTTAACTCATCGATGTTGTACTATTGCTCAACATCTTAATGATCTCTATAACCTATACTAATAATATATTGATGTCATCAGTTAAAATATTAAACTAATTTGATATGGTACTACACTTAATCTTAACCAAATGCTCGAGATTAAGGTAGCACAATTTTTATTAAATACTCAGGTTGATTTTATATATAATATTGAATCATTTATTTGCTTAACTCTTCGATGTGGTACTATTCATCAACATCTTAGAAAATTCTATGATATATACAAATAATTTATCGTGTGTATCAAATGAAATAAGAAACTAATTTGAGATGGTATTATACTTAGTCTTAACCAGTAACTTGAGAGTAAGGTAGCAAACTTTTTATAAACTTTTTTGTTGATTTTATAAATGACATTTTATCCCCTTTTTCATAACTCCATATATGGTTCTCTTGATCAACATTTTAAAGAATTCTAGAAAACATACTAATAACCTATAGTTGGCATCAAATTAAATATCTTAATCTAATTTAAGATGGTATTACATTTAATATTAACCAAACGTTCGATATTAAGATAACACAACTTTTCTTAAACTCTCTTGGTTATTTAATATATGATATTCAATCTCTTATTTAATTAACTCCTCAATATTGTAATATTGCTCTACATCTTAGATAATTCTATATAATATACTAATAATCTATTCTTGGCATCAAATTAAATATTAAACTAGTTTAAGATGATACCAAACTTAATGTTAACTAAACGCTCGAGATTAAGGTAACACAAGTTTCATAAAGTATCGTTGATTTTATATATGGTTTTAAATCTATTATTTTCTTAACTCCTCGATGTGGTTCTATTGCTCAATTTCTTAAATAATTCTATAACATATATAATAATAATCCTTCGTTGACATAAAATTAAACGTTAAACAAATTTAAAATTCTAGTACACTTAATGTTAATCAAAGGCTCGGGATTAAGCTAACACGGCTTTTCTTAAACTCTGTCGTTGATTTTATATATAATTTTCAATCTCTTTTTTCTTAACTTTAAGATTATACCACAGTTAATCTTGACCAATCGCTCGAGATTAAGATATCACAACTTTCAATTAACTTCCTTATTGATTTTATATATGATCTTAAATTACTAGTTTTCTTAACTCATCGATGTTGTACTATTGCTCAACATCTTAATGATCTCTATAACCTATACTAATAATATATTGATGTCATCAGTTAAAATATTAAACTAATTTGATATGGTACTACACTTAATCTTAACCAAATGCTCGAGATTAAGGTAGCACAATTTTTATTAAATACTCAGGTTGATTTTATATATAATATTGAATCATTTATTTGCTTAACTCTTCGATGTGGTACTATTCATCAACATCTTAGAAAATTCTATGATATATACAAATAATTTATCGTGTGTATCAAATGAAATAAGAAACTAATTTGAGATGGTATTATACTTAGTCTTAACCAGTAACTTGAGAGTAAGGTAGCAAACTTTTTATAAACTTTTTTGTTGATTTTATAAATGACATTTTATCCCCTTTTTCATAACTCCATATATGGTTCTCTTGATCAACATTTTAAAGAATTCTAGAAAACATACTAATAACCTATAGTTGGCATCAAATTAAATATCTTAATCTAATTTAAGATGGTATTACATTTAATATTAACCAAACGTTCGATATTAAGATAACACAACTTTTCTTAAACTCTCTTGGTTATTTAATATATGATATTCAATCTCTTATTTAATTAACTCCTCAATATTGTAATATTGCTCTACATCTTAGATAATTCTATATAATATACTAATAATCTATTCTTGGCATCAAATTAAATATTAAACTAGTTTAAGATGATACCAAACTTAATGTTAACTAAACGCTCGAGATTAAGGTAACACAAGTTTCATAAAGTATCGTTGATTTTATATATGGTTTTAAATCTATTATTTTCTTAACTCCTCGATGTGGTTCTATTGCTCAATTTCTTAAATAATTCTATAACATATATAATAATAATCCTTCGTTGACATAAAATTAAACGTTAAACAAATTTAAAATTCTAGTACACTTAATGTTAATCAAAGGCTCGGGATTAAGCTAACACGGCTTTTCTTAAACTCTGTCGTTGATTTTATATATAATTTTCAATCTCTTTTTTCTTAACTTTAAGATTATACCACAGTTAATCTTGACCAATCGCTCGAGATTAAGATATCACAACTTTCAATTAACTTCCTTATTGATTTTATATATGATCTTAAATTACTAGTTTTCTTAACTCATCGATGTTGTACTATTGCTCAACATCTTAATGATCTCTATAACCTATACTAATAATATATTGATGTCATCAGTTAAAATATTAAACTAATTTGATATGGTACTACACTTAATCTTAACCAAATGCTCGAGATTAAGGTAGCACAATTTTTATTAAATACTCAGGTTGATTTTATATATAATATTGAATCATTTATTTGCTTAACTCTTCGATGTGGTACTATTCATCAACATCTTAGAAAATTCTATGATATATACAAATAATTTATCGTGTGTATCAAATGAAATAAGAAACTAATTTGAGATGGTATTATACTTAGTCTTAACCAGTAACTTGAGAGTAAGGTAGCAAACTTTTTATAAACTTTTTTGTTGATTTTATAAATGACATTTTATCCCCTTTTTCATAACTCCATATATGGTTCTCTTGATCAACATTTTAAAGAATTCTAGAAAACATACTAATAACCTATAGTTGGCATCAAATTAAATATCTTAATCTAATTTAAGATGGTATTACATTTAATATTAACCAAACGTTCGATATTAAGATAACACAACTTTTCTTAAACTCTCTTGGTTATTTAATATATGATATTCAATCTCTTATTTAATTAACTCCTCAATATTGTAATATTGCTCTACATCTTAGATAATTCTATATAATATACTAATAATCTATTCTTGGCATCAAATTAAATATTAAACTAGTTTAAGATGATACCAAACTTAATGTTAACTAAACGCTCGAGATTAAGGTAACACAAGTTTCATAAACTATCGTTGATTTTATATATGGTTTTAAATCTATTATTTTCTTAACTCCTCGATGTGGTTCTATTGCTCAATTTCTTAAATAATTCTATAACATATAATAATAATCCTTCGTTGACATAAAATTAAACGTTAAACAAATTTAAAATTCTAGTACACTTAATGTTAATCAAAGGCTCGGGATTAAGCTAACACGGCTTTTCTTAAACTCTGTCGTTGATTTTATATATAATTTTCAATCTCTTTTTTCTTAACTTTAAGATTATACCACAGTTAATCTTGACCAATCGCTCGAGATTAAGATATCACAACTTTCAATTAACTTCCTTATTGATTTTATATATGATCTTAAATTACTAGTTTTCTTAACTCATCGATGTTGTACTATTGCTCAACATCTTAATGATCTCTATAACCTATACTAATAATATATTGATGTCATCAGTTAAAATATTAAACTAATTTGATATGGTACTACACTTAATCTTAACCAAATGCTCGAGATTAAGGTAGCACAATTTTTATTAAATACTCAGGTTGATTTTATATATAATATTGAATCATTTATTTGCTTAACTCTTCGATGTGGTACTATTCATCAACATCTTAGAAAATTCTATGATATATACAAATAATTTATCGTGTGTATCAAATGAAATAAGAAACTAATTTGAGATGGTATTATACTTAGTCTTAACCAGTAACTTGAGAGTAAGGTAGCAAACTTTTTATAAACTTTTTTGTTGATTTTATAAATGACATTTTATCCCCTTTTTCATAACTCCATATATGGTTCTCTTGATCAACATTTTAAAGAATTCTAGAAAACATACTAATAACCTATAGTTGGCATCAAATTAAATATCTTAATCTAATTTAAGATGGTATTACATTTAATATTAACCAAACGTTCGATATTAAGATAACACAACTTTTCTTAAACTCTCTTGGTTATTTAATATATGATATTCAATCTCTTATTTAATTAACTCCTCAATATTGTAATATTGCTCTACATCTTAGATAATTCTATATAATATACTAATAATCTATTCTTGGCATCAAATTAAATATTAAACTAGTTTAAGATGATACCAAACTTAATGTTAACTAAACGCTCGAGATTAAGGTAACACAAGTTTCATAAACTATCGTTGATTTTATATATGGTTTTAAATCTATTATTTTCTTAACTCCTCGATGTGGTTCTATTGCTCAATTTCTTAAATAATTCTATAACATATAATAATAATCCTTCGTTGACATAAAATTAAACGTTAAACAAATTTAAAATTCTAGTACACTTAATGTTAATCAAAGGCTCGGATTAAGCTAACACGGCTTTTCTTAAACTCTGTCGTTGATTTTATATATAATTTTCAATCTCTTTTTTCTTAACTTTAAGATTATACCACAGTTAATCTTGACCAATCGCTCGAGATTAAGATATCACAACTTTCAATTAACTTCCTTATTGATTTTATATATGATCTTAAATTACTAGTTTTCTTAACTCATCGATGTTGTACTATTGCTCAACATCTTAATGATCTCTATAACCTATACTAATAATATATTGATGTCATCAGTTAAAATATTAAACTAATTTGATATGGTACTACACTTAATCTTAACCAAATGCTCGAGATTAAGGTAGCACAATTTTTATTAAATACTCAGGTTGATTTTATATATAATATTGAATCATTTATTTGCTTAACTCTTCGATGTGGTACTATTCATCAACATCTTAGAAAATTCTATGATATATACAAATAATTTATCGTGTGTATCAAATGAAATAAGAAACTAATTTGAGATGGTATTATACTTAGTCTTAACCAGTAACTTGAGAGTAAGGTAGCAAACTTTTTATAAACTTTTTTGTTGATTTTATAAATGACATTTTATCCCCTTTTTCATAACTCCATATATGGTTCTCTTGATCAACATTTTAAAGAATTCTAGAAAACATACTAATAACCTATAGTTGGCATCAAATTAAATATCTTAATCTAATTTAAGATGGTATTACATTTAATATTAACCAAACGTTCGATATTAAGATAACACAACTTTTCTTAAACTCTCTTGGTTATTTAATATATGATATTCAATCTCTTATTTAATTAACTCCTCAATATTGTAATATTGCTCTACATCTTAGATAATTCTATATAATATACTAATAATCTATTCTTGGCATCAAATTAAATATTAAACTAGTTTAAGATGATACCAAACTTAATGTTAACTAAACGCTCGAGATTAAGGTAACACAAGTTTCATAAAGTATCGTTGATTTTATATATGGTTTTAAATCTATTATTTTCTTAACTCCTCGATGTGGTTCTATTGCTCAATTTCTTAAATAATTCTATAACATATAATAATAATCCTTCGTTGACATAAAATTAAACGTTAAACAAATTTAAAATTCTAGTACACTTAATGTTAATCAAAGGCTCGGGATTAAGCTAACACGGCTTTTCTTAAACTCTGTCGTTGATTTTATATATAATTTTCAATCTCTTTTTTCTTAACTTTAAGATTATACCACAGTTAATCTTGACCAATCGCTCGAGATTAAGATATCACAACTTTCAATTAACTTCCTTATTGATTTTATATATGATCTTAAATTACTAGTTTTCTTAACTCATCGATGTTGTACTATTGCTCAACATCTTAATGATCTCTATAACCTATACTAATAATATATTGATGTCATCAGTTAAAATATTAAACTAATTTGATATGGTACTACACTTAATCTTAACCAAATGCTCGAGATTAAGGTAGCACAATTTTTATTAAATACTCAGGTTGATTTTATATATAATATTGAATCATTTATTTGCTTAACTCTTCGATGTGGTACTATTCATCAACATCTTAGAAAATTCTATGATATATACAAATAATTTATCGTGTGTATCAAATGAAATAAGAAACTAATTTGAGATGGTATTATACTTAGTCTTAACCAGTAACTTGAGAGTAAGGTAGCAAACTTTTTATAAACTTTTTTTGTTGATTTTATAAATGACATTTTATCCCCTTTTTCATAACTCCATATATGGTTCTCTTGATCAACATTTTAAAGAATTCTAGAAAACATACTAATAACCTATAGTTGGCATCAAATTAAATATCTTAATCTAATTTAAGATGGTATTACATTTAATATTAACCAAACGTTCGATATTAAGATAACACAACTTTTCTTAAACTCTCTTGGTTATTTAATATATGATATTCAATCTCTTATTTAATTAACTCCTCAATATTGTAATATTGCTCTACATCTTAGATAATTCTATATAATATACTAATAATCTATTCTTGGCATCAAATTAAATATTAAACTAGTTTAAGATGATACCAAACTTAATGTTAACTAAACGCTCGAGATTAAGGTAACACAAGTTTCATAAAGTATCGTTGATTTTATATATGGTTTTAAATCTATTATTTTCTTAACTCCTCGATGTGGTTCTATTGCTCAATTTCTTAAATAATTCTATAACATATATAATAATAATCCTTCGTTGACATAAAATTAAACGTTAAACAAATTTAAAATTCTAGTACACTTAATGTTAATCAAAGGCTCGGGATTAAGCTAACACGGCTTTTCTTAAACTCTGTCGTTGATTTTATATATAATTTTCAATCTCTTTTTTCTTAACTTTAAGATTATACCACAGTTAATCTTGACCAATCGCTCGAGATTAAGATATCACAACTTTCAATTAACTTCCTTATTGATTTTATATATGATCTTAAATTACTAGTTTTCTTAACTCATCGATGTTGTACTATTGCTCAACATCTTAATGATCTCTATAACCTATACTAATAATATATTGATGTCATCAGTTAAAATATTAAACTAATTTGATATGGTACTACACTTAATCTTAACCAAATGCTCGAGATTAAGGTAGCACAATTTTTATTAAATACTCAGGTTGATTTTATATATAATATTGAATCATTTATTTGCTTAACTCTTCGATGTGGTACTATTCATCAACATCTTAGAAAATTCTATGATATATACAAATAATTTATCGTGTGTATCAAATGAAATAAGAAACTAATTTGAGATGGTATTATACTTAGTCTTAACCAGTAACTTGAGAGTAAGGTAGCAAACTTTTTATAAACTTTTTTGTTGATTTTATAAATGACATTTTATCCCCTTTTTCATAACTCCATATATGGTTCTCTTGATCAACATTTTAAAGAATTCTAGAAAACATACTAATAACCTATAGTTGGCATCAAATTAAATATCTTAATCTAATTTAAGATGGTATTACATTTAATATTAACCAAACGTTCGATATTAAGATAACACAACTTTTCTTAAACTCTCTTGGTTATTTAATATATGATATTCAATCTCTTATTTAATTAACTCCTCAATATTGTAATATTGCTCTACATCTTAGATAATTCTATATAATATACTAATAATCTATTCTTGGCATCAAATTAAATATTAAACTAGTTTAAGATGATACCAAACTTAATGTTAACTAAACGCTCGAGATTAAGGTAACACAAGTTTCATAAAGTATCGTTGATTTTATATATGGTTTTAAATCTATTATTTTCTTAACTCCTCGATGTGGTTCTATTGCTCAATTTCTTAAATAATTCTATAACATATATAATAATAATCCTTCGTTGACATAAAATTAAACGTTAAACAAATTTAAAATTCTAGTACACTTAATGTTAATCAAAGGCTCGGATTAAGCTAACACGGCTTTTCTTAAACTCTGTCGTTGATTTTATATATAATTTTCAATCTCTTTTTTCTTAACTTTAAGATTATACCACAGTTAATCTTGACCAATCGCTCGAGATTAAGATATCACAACTTTCAATTAACTTCCTTATTGATTTTATATATGATCTTAAATTACTAGTTTTCTTAACTCATCGATGTTGTACTATTGCTCAACATCTTAATGATCTCTATAACCTATACTAATAATATATTGATGTCATCAGTTAAAATATTAAACTAATTTGATATGGTACTACACTTAATCTTAACCAAATGCTCGAGATTAAGGTAGCACAATTTTTATTAAATACTCAGGTTGATTTTATATATAATATTGAATCATTTATTTGCTTAACTCTTCGATGTGGTACTATTCATCAACATCTTAGAAAATTCTATGATATATACAAATAATTTATCGTGTGTATCAAATGAAATAAGAAACTAATTTGAGATGGTATTATACTTAGTCTTAACCAGTAACTTGAGAGTAAGGTAGCAAACTTTTTATAAACTTTTTGTTGATTTTATAAATGACATTTTATCCCCTTTTTCATAACTCCATATATGGTTCTCTTGATCAACATTTTAAAGAATTCTAGAAAACATACTAATAACCTATAGTTGGCATCAAATTAAATATCTTAATCTAATTTAAGATGGTATTACATTTAATATTAACCAAACGTTCGATATTAAGATAACACAACTTTTCTTAAACTCTCTTGGTTATTTAATATATGATATTCAATCTCTTATTTAATTAACTCCTCAATATTGTAATATTGCTCTACATCTTAGATAATTCTATATAATATACTAATAATCTATTCTTGGCATCAAATTAAATATTAAACTAGTTTAAGATGATACCAAACTTAATGTTAACTAAACGCTCGAGATTAAGGTAACACAAGTTTCATAAAGTATCGTTGATTTTATATATGGTTTTAAATCTATTATTTTCTTAACTCCTCGATGTGGTTCTATTGCTCAATTTCTTAAATAATTCTATAACATATAATAATAATCCTTCGTTGACATAAAATTAAACGTTAAACAAATTTAAAATTCTAGTACACTTAATGTTAATCAAAGGCTCGAGATTAAGCTAACGCGGCTTTTCTTAAACTCTGTCGTTGATTTTATATATAATTTTCAATCTCTTTTTTCTTAACTTTAAGATTATACCACAGTTAATCTTGACCAATCGCTCGAGATTAAGATATCACAACTTTCAATTAACTTCCTTATTGATTTTATATATGATCTTAAATTACTAGTTTTCTTAACTCATCGATGTTGTACTATTGCTCAACATCTTAATGATCTCTATAACCTATACTAATAATATATTGATGTCATCAGTTAAAATATTAAACTAATTTGATATGGTACTACACTTAATCTTAACCAAATGCTCGAGATTAAGGTAGCACAATTTTTATTAAATACTCAGGTTGATTTTATATATAATATTGAATCATTTATTTGCTTAACTCTTCGATGTGGTACTATTCATCAACATCTTAGAAAATTCTATGATATATACAAATAATTTATCGTGTGTATCAAATGAAATAAGAAACTAATTTGAGATGGTATTATACTTAGTCTTAACCAGTAACTTGAGAGTAAGGTAGCAAACTTTTTATAAACTTTTTTGTTGATTTTATAAATGACATTTTATCCCCTTTTTCATAACTCCATATATGGTTCTCTTGATCAACATTTTAAAGAATTCTAGAAAACATACTAATAACCTATAGTTGGCATCAAATTAAATATCTTAATCTAATTTAAGATGGTATTACATTTAATATTAACCAAACGTTCGATATTAAGATAACACAACTTTTCTTAAACTCTCTTGGTTATTTAATATATGATATTCAATCTCTTATTTAATTAACTCCTCAATATTGTAATATTGCTCTACATCTTAGATAATTCTATATAATATACTAATAATCTATTCTTGGCATCAAATTAAATATTAAACTAGTTTAAGATGATACCAAACTTAATGTTAACTAAACGCTCGAGATTAAGGTAACACAAGTTTCATAAAGTATCGTTGATTTTATATATGGTTTTAAATCTATTATTTTCTTAACTCCTCGATGTGGTTCTATTGCTCAATTTCTTAAATAATTCTATAACATATATAATAATAATCCTTCGTTGACATAAAATTAAACGTTAAACAAATTTAAAATTCTAGTACACTTAATGTTAATCAAAGGCTCGGGATTAAGCTAACACGGCTTTTCTTAAACTCTGTCGTTGATTTTATATATAATTTTCAATCTCTTTTTTCTTAACTTTAAGATTATACCACAGTTAATCTTGACCAATCGCTCGAGATTAAGATATCACAACTTTCAATTAACTTCCTTATTGATTTTATATATGATCTTAAATTACTAGTTTTCTTAACTCATCGATGTTGTACTATTGCTCAACATCTTAATGATCTCTATAACCTATACTAATAATATATTGATGTCATCAGTTAAAATATTAAACTAATTTGATATGGTACTACACTTAATCTTAACCAAATGCTCGAGATTAAGGTAGCACAATTTTTATTAAATACTCAGGTTGATTTTATATATAATATTGAATCATTTATTTGCTTAACTCTTCGATGTGGTACTATTCATCAACATCTTAGAAAATTCTATGATATATACAAATAATTTATCGTGTGTATCAAATGAAATAAGAAACTAATTTGAGATGGTATTATACTTAGTCTTAACCAGTAACTTGAGAGTAAGGTAGCAAACTTTTTATAAACTTTTTTGTTGATTTTATAAATGACATTTTATCCCCTTTTTCATAACTCCATATATGGTTCTCTTGATCAACATTTTAAAGAATTCTAGAAAACATACTAATAACCTATAGTTGGCATCAAATTAAATATCTTAATCTAATTTAAGATGGTATTACATTTAATATTAACCAAACGTTCGATATTAAGATAACACAACTTTTCTTAAACTCTCTTGGTTATTTAATATATGATATTCAATCTCTTATTTAATTAACTCCTCAATATTGTAATATTGCTCTACATCTTAGATAATTCTATATAATATACTAATAATCTATTCTTGGCATCAAATTAAATATTAAACTAGTTTAAGATGATACCAAACTTAATGTTAACTAAACGCTCGAGATTAAGGTAACACAAGTTTCATAAAGTATCGTTGATTTTATATATGGTTTTAAATCTATTATTTTCTTAACTCCTCGATGTGGTTCTATTGCTCAATTTCTTAAATAATTCTATAACATATATAATAATAATCCTTCGTTGACATAAAATTAAACGTTAAACAAATTTAAAATTCTAGTACACTTAATGTTAATCAAAGGCTCGAGATTAAGCTAACGCGGCTTTTCTTAAACTCTGTCGTTGATTTTATATATAATTTTCAATCTCTTTTTTCTTAACTTTAAGATTATACCACAGTTAATCTTGACCAATCGCTCGAGATTAAGATATCACAACTTTCAATTAACTTCCTTATTGATTTTATATATGATCTTAAATTACTAGTTTTCTTAACTCATCGATGTTGTACTATTGCTCAACATCTTAATGATCTCTATAACCTATACTAATAATATATTGATGTCATCAGTTAAAATATTAAACTAATTTGATATGGTACTACACTTAATCTTAACCAAATGCTCGAGATTAAGGTAGCACAATTTTTATTAAATACTCAGGTTGATTTTATATATAATATTGAATCATTTATTTGCTTAACTCTTCGATGTGGTACTATTCATCAACATCTTAGAAAATTCTATGATATATACAAATAATTTATCGTGTGTATCAAATGAAATAAGAAACTAATTTGAGATGGTATTATACTTAGTCTTAACCAGTAACTTGAGAGTAAGGTAGCAAACTTTTTATAAACTTTTTTGTTGATTTTATAAATGACATTTTATCCCCTTTTTCATAACTCCATATATGGTTCTCTTGATCAACATTTTAAAGAATTCTAGAAAACATACTAATAACCTATAGTTGGCATCAAATTAAATATCTTAATCTAATTTAAGATGGTATTACATTTAATATTAACCAAACGTTCGATATTAAGATAACACAACTTTTCTTAAACTCTCTTGGTTATTTAATATATGATATTCAATCTCTTATTTAATTAACTCCTCAATATTGTAATATTGCTCTACATCTTAGATAATTCTATATAATATACTAATAATCTATTCTTGGCATCAAATTAAATATTAAACTAGTTTAAGATGATACCAAACTTAATGTTAACTAAACGCTCGAGATTAAGGTAACACAAGTTTCATAAAGTATCGTTGATTTTATATATGGTTTTAAATCTATTATTTTCTTAACTCCTCGATGTGGTTCTATTGCTCAATTTCTTAAATAATTCTATAACATATATAATAATAATCCTTCGTTGACATAAAATTAAACGTTAAACAAATTTAAAATTCTAGTACACTTAATGTTAATCAAAGGCTCGAGATTAAGCTAACGCGGCTTTTCTTAAACTCTGTCGTTGATTTTATATATAATTTTCAATCTCTTTTTTCTTAACTTTAAGATTATACCACAGTTAATCTTGACCAATCGCTCGAGATTAAGATATCACAACTTTCAATTAACTTCCTTATTGATTTTATATATGATCTTAAATTACTAGTTTTCTTAACTCATCGATGTTGTACTATTGCTCAACATCTTAATGATCTCTATAACCTATACTAATAATATATTGATGTCATCAGTTAAAATATTAAACTAATTTGATATGGTACTACACTTAATCTTAACCAAATGCTCGAGATTAAGGTAGCACAATTTTTATTAAATACTCAGGTTGATTTTATATATAATATTGAATCATTTATTTGCTTAACTCTTCGATGTGGTACTATTCATCAACATCTTAGAAAATTCTATGATATATACAAATAATTTATCGTGTGTATCAAATGAAATAAGAAACTAATTTGAGATGGTATTATACTTAGTCTTAACCAGTAACTTGAGAGTAAGGTAGCAAACTTTTTATAAACTTTTTTTGTTGATTTTATAAATGACATTTTATCCCCTTTTTCATAACTCCATATATGGTTCTCTTGATCAACATTTTAAAGAATTCTAGAAAACATACTAATAACCTATAGTTGGCATCAAATTAAATATCTTAATCTAATTTAAGATGGTATTACATTTAATATTAACCAAACGTTCGATATTAAGATAACACAACTTTTCTTAAACTCTCTTGGTTATTTAATATATGATATTCAATCTCTTATTTAATTAACTCCTCAATATTGTAATATTGCTCTACATCTTAGATAATTCTATATAATATACTAATAATCTATTCTTGGCATCAAATTAAATATTAAACTAGTTTAAGATGATACCAAACTTAATGTTAACTAAACGCTCGAGATTAAGGTAACACAAGTTTCATAAAGTATCGTTGATTTTATATATGGTTTTAAATCTATTATTTTCTTAACTCCTCGATGTGGTTCTATTGCTCAATTTCTTAAATAATTCTATAACATATATAATAATAATCCTTCGTTGACATAAAATTAAACGTTAAACAAATTTAAAATTCTAGTACACTTAATGTTAATCAAAGGCTCGAGATTAAGCTAACGCGGCTTTTCTTAAACTCTGTCGTTGATTTTATATATAATTTTCAATCTCTTTTTTCTTAACTTTAAGATTATACCACAGTTAATCTTGACCAATCGCTCGAGATTAAGATATCACAACTTTCAATTAACTTCCTTATTGATTTTATATATGATCTTAAATTACTAGTTTTCTTAACTCATCGATGTTGTACTATTGCTCAACATCTTAATGATCTCTATAACCTATACTAATAATATATTGATGTCATCAGTTAAAATATTAAACTAATTTGATATGGTACTACACTTAATCTTAACCAAATGCTCGAGATTAAGGTAGCACAATTTTTATTAAATACTCAGGTTGATTTTATATATAATATTGAATCATTTATTTGCTTAACTCTTCGATGTGGTACTATTCATCAACATCTTAGAAAATTCTATGATATATACAAATAATTTATCGTGTGTATCAAATGAAATAAGAAACTAATTTGAGATGGTATTATACTTAGTCTTAACCAGTAACTTGAGAGTAAGGTAGCAAACTTTTTATAAACTTTTTTGTTGATTTTATAAATGACATTTTATCCCCTTTTTCATAACTCCATATATGGTTCTCTTGATCAACATTTTAAAGAATTCTAGAAAACATACTAATAACCTATAGTTGGCATCAAATTAAATATCTTAATCTAATTTAAGATGGTATTACATTTAATATTAACCAAACGTTCGATATTAAGATAACACAACTTTTCTTAAACTCTCTTGGTTATTTAATATATGATATTCAATCTCTTATTTAATTAACTCCTCAATATTGTAATATTGCTCTACATCTTAGATAATTCTATATAATATACTAATAATCTATTCTTGGCATCAAATTAAATATTAAACTAGTTTAAGATGATACCAAACTTAATGTTAACTAAACGCTCGAGATTAAGGTAACACAAGTTTCATAAAGTATCGTTGATTTTATATATGGTTTTAAATCTATTATTTTCTTAACTCCTCGATGTGGTTCTATTGCTCAATTTCTTAAATAATTCTATAACATATATAATAATAATCCTTCGTTGACATAAAATTAAACGTTAAACAAATTTAAAATTCTAGTACACTTAATGTTAATCAAAGGCTCGAGATTAAGCTAACGCGGCTTTTCTTAAACTCTGTCGTTGATTTTATATATAATTTTCAATCTCTTTTTTCTTAACTTTAAGATTATACCACAGTTAATCTTGACCAATCGCTCGAGATTAAGATATCACAACTTTCAATTAACTTCCTTATTGATTTTATATATGATCTTAAATTACTAGTTTTCTTAACTCATCGATGTTGTACTATTGCTCAACATCTTAATGATCTCTATAACCTATACTAATAATATATTGATGTCATCAGTTAAAATATTAAACTAATTTGATATGGTACTACACTTAATCTTAACCAAATGCTCGAGATTAAGGTAGCACAATTTTTATTAAATACTCAGGTTGATTTTATATATAATATTGAATCATTTATTTGCTTAACTCTTCGATGTGGTACTATTCATCAACATCTTAGAAAATTCTATGATATATACAAATAATTTATCGTGTGTATCAAATGAAATAAGAAACTAATTTGAGATGGTATTATACTTAGTCTTAACCAGTAACTTGAGAGTAAGGTAGCAAACTTTTTATAAACTTTTTTGTTGATTTTATAAATGACATTTTATCCCCTTTTTCATAACTCCATATATGGTTCTCTTGATCAACATTTTAAAGAATTCTAGAAAACATACTAATAACCTATAGTTGGCATCAAATTAAATATCTTAATCTAATTTAAGATGGTATTACATTTAATATTAACCAAACGTTCGATATTAAGATAACACAACTTTTCTTAAACTCTCTTGGTTATTTAATATATGATATTCAATCTCTTATTTAATTAACTCCTCAATATTGTAATATTGCTCTACATCTTAGATAATTCTATATAATATACTAATAATCTATTCTTGGCATCAAATTAAATATTAAACTAGTTTAAGATGATACCAAACTTAATGTTAACTAAACGCTCGAGATTAAGGTAACACAAGTTTCATAAAGTATCGTTGATTTTATATATGGTTTTAAATCTATTATTTTCTTAACTCCTCGATGTGGTTCTATTGCTCAATTTCTTAAATAATTCTATAACATATATAATAATAATCCTTCGTTGACATAAAATTAAACGTTAAACAAATTTAAAATTCTAGTACACTTAATGTTAATCAAAGGCTCGAGATTAAGCTAACGCGGCTTTTCTTAAACTCTGTCGTTGATTTTATATATAATTTTCAATCTCTTTTTTCTTAACTTTAAGATTATACCACAGTTAATCTTGACCAATCGCTCGAGATTAAGATATCACAACTTTCAATTAACTTCCTTATTGATTTTATATATGATCTTAAATTACTAGTTTTCTTAACTCATCGATGTTGTACTATTGCTCAACATCTTAATGATCTCTATAACCTATACTAATAATATATTGATGTCATCAGTTAAAATATTAAACTAATTTGATATGGTACTACACTTAATCTTAACCAAATGCTCGAGATTAAGGTAGCACAATTTTTATTAAATACTCAGGTTGATTTTATATATAATATTGAATCATTTATTTGCTTAACTCTTCGATGTGGTACTATTCATCAACATCTTAGAAAATTCTATGATATATACAAATAATTTATCGTGTGTATCAAATGAAATAAGAAACTAATTTGAGATGGTATTATACTTAGTCTTAACCAGTAACTTGAGAGTAAGGTAGCAAACTTTTTATAAACTTTTTTGTTGATTTTATAAATGACATTTTATCCCCTTTTTCATAACTCCATATATGGTTCTCTTGATCAACATTTTAAAGAATTCTAGAAAACATACTAATAACCTATAGTTGGCATCAAATTAAATATCTTAATCTAATTTAAGATGGTATTACATTTAATATTAACCAAACGTTCGATATTAAGATAACACAACTTTTCTTAAACTCTCTTGGTTATTTAATATATGATATTCAATCTCTTATTTAATTAACTCCTCAATATTGTAATATTGCTCTACATCTTAGATAATTCTATATAATATACTAATAATCTATTCTTGGCATCAAATTAAATATTAAACTAGTTTAAGATGATACCAAACTTAATGTTAACTAAACGCTCGAGATTAAGGTAACACAAGTTTCATAAAGTATCGTTGATTTTATATATGGTTTTAAATCTATTATTTTCTTAACTCCTCGATGTGGTTCTATTGCTCAATTTCTTAAATAATTCTATAACATATAATAATAATCCTTCGTTGACATAAAATTAAACGTTAAACAAATTTAAAATTCTAGTACACTTAATGTTAATCAAAGGCTCGAGATTAAGCTAACGCGGCTTTTCTTAAACTCTGTCGTTGATTTTATATATAATTTTCAATCTCTTTTTTCTTAACTTTAAGATTATACCACAGTTAATCTTGACCAATCGCTCGAGATTAAGATATCACAACTTTCAATTAACTTCCTTATTGATTTTATATATGATCTTAAATTACTAGTTTTCTTAACTCATCGATGTTGTACTATTGCTCAACATCTTAATGATCTCTATAACCTATACTAATAATATATTGATGTCATCAGTTAAAATATTAAACTAATTTGATATGGTACTACACTTAATCTTAACCAAATGCTCGAGATTAAGGTAGCACAATTTTTATTAAATACTCAGGTTGATTTTATATATAATATTGAATCATTTATTTGCTTAACTCTTCGATGTGGTACTATTCATCAACATCTTAGAAAATTCTATGATATATACAAATAATTTATCGTGTGTATCAAATGAAATAAGAAACTAATTTGAGATGGTATTATACTTAGTCTTAACCAGTCACTTGAGAGTAAGGTAGCAAACTTTTTATAAACTTTTTTGTTGATTTTATAAATGACATTTTATCCCCTTTTTCATAACTCCATATATGGTTCTCTTGATCAACATTTTAAAGAATTCTAGAAAACATACTAATAACCTATAGTTGGCATCAAATTAAATATCTTAATCTAATTTAAGATGGTATTACATTTAATATTAACCAAACGTTCGATATTAAGATAACACAACTTTTCTTAAACTCTCTTGGTTATTTAATATATGATATTCAATCTCTTATTTAATTAACTCCTCAATATTGTAATATTGCTCTACATCTTAGATAATTCTATATAATATACTAATAATCTATTCTTGGCATCAAATTAAATATTAAACTAGTTTAAGATGATACCAAACTTAATGTTAACTAAACGCTCGAGATTAAGGTAACACAAGTTTCATAAACTCTCGTTGATTTTATATATGGTTTTAAATCTATTATTTTCTTAACTCCTCGATGTGGTTCTATTGCTCAATTTCTTAAATAATTCTATAACATATAATAATAATCCTTCGTTGACATAAAATTAAACGTTAAACAAATTTAAAATTCTAGTACACTTAATGTTAATCAAAGGCTCGAGATTAAGCTAACACGGCTTTTCTTAAACTCTGTCGTTGATTTTATATATAATTTTCAATCTCTTTTTTCTTAACTTTAAGATTATACCACAGTTAATCTTGACCAATCGCTCGAGATTAAGATATCACAACTTTCAATTAACTTCCTTATTGATTTTATATATGATCTTAAATTACTAGTTTTCTTAACTCATCGATGTTGTACTATTGCTCAACATCTTAATGATCTCTATAACCTATACTAATAATATATTGATGTCATCAGTTAAAATATTAAACTAATTTGATATGGTACTACACTTAATCTTAACCAAATGCTCGAGATTAAGGTAGCACAATTTTTATTAAATACTCAGGTTGATTTTATATATAATATTGAATCATTTATTTGCTTAACTCTTCGATGTGGTACTATTCATCAACATCTTAGAAAATTCTATGATATATACAAATAATTTATCGTGTGTATCAAATGAAATAAGAAACTAATTTGAGATGGTATTATACTTAGTCTTAACCAGTAACTTGAGAGTAAGGTAGCAAACTTTTTATAAACTTTTTTTGTTGATTTTATAAATGACATTTTATCCCCTTTTTCATAACTCCATATATGGTTCTCTTGATCAACATTTTAAAGAATTCTAGAAAACATACTAATAACCTATAGTTGGCATCAAATTAAATATCTTAATCTAATTTAAGATGGTATTACATTTAATATTAACCAAACGTTCGATATTAAGATAACACAACTTTTCTTAAACTCTCTTGGTTATTTAATATATGATATTCAATCTCTTATTTAATTAACTCCTCAATATTGTAATATTGCTCTACATCTTAGATAATTCTATATAATATACTAATAATCTATTCTTGGCATCAAATTAAATATTAAACTAGTTTAAGATGATACCAAACTTAATGTTAACTAAACGCTCGAGATTAAGGTAACACAAGTTTCATAAACTATCGTTGATTTTATATATGGTTTTAAATCTATTATTTTCTTAACTCCTCGATGTGGTTCTATTGCTCAATTTCTTAAATAATTCTATAACATATAATAATAATCCTTCGTTGACATAAAATTAAACGTTAAACAAATTTAAAATTCTAGTACACTTAATGTTAATCAAAGGCTCGAGATTAAGCTAACGCGGCTTTTCTTAAACTCTGTCGTTGATTTTATATATAATTTTCAATCTCTTTTTTCTTAACTTTAAGATTATACCACAGTTAATCTTGACCAATCGCTCGAGATTAAGATATCACAACTTTCAATTAACTTCCTTATTGATTTTATATATGATCTTAAATTACTAGTTTTCTTAACTCATCGATGTTGTACTATTGCTCAACATCTTAATGATCTCTATAACCTATACTAATAATATATTGATGTCATCAGTTAAAATATTAAACTAATTTGATATGGTACTACACTTAATCTTAACCAAATGCTCGAGATTAAGGTAGCACAATTTTTATTAAATACTCAGGTTGATTTTATATATAATATTGAATCATTTATTTGCTTAACTCTTCGATGTGGTACTATTCATCAACATCTTAGAAAATTCTATGATATATACAAATAATTTATCGTGTGTATCAAATGAAATAAGAAACTAATTTGAGATGGTATTATACTTAGTCTTAACCAGTAACTTGAGAGTAAGGTAGCAAACTTTTTATAAACTTTTTTGTTGATTTTATAAATGACATTTTATCCCCTTTTTCATAACTCCATATATGGTTCTCTTGATCAACATTTTAAAGAATTCTAGAAAACATACTAATAACCTATAGTTGGCATCAAATTAAATATCTTAATCTAATTTAAGATGGTATTACATTTAATATTAACCAAACGTTCGATATTAAGATAACACAACTTTTCTTAAACTCTCTTGGTTATTTAATATATGATATTCAATCTCTTATTTAATTAACTCCTCAATATTGTAATATTGCTCTACATCTTAGATAATTCTATATAATATACTAATAATCTATTCTTGGCATCAAATTAAATATTAAACTAGTTTAAGATGATACCAAACTTAATGTTAACTAACAAAAAAAAAAAAAAAACAAAAACAAAAAACTAAAAAACGCTCGAGATTAAGGTAACACAAGTTTCATAAACTCTCGTTGATTTTATATATGGTTTTAAATCTATTATTTTCTTAACTCCTCGATGTGGTTCTATTGCTCAATTTCTTAAATAATTCTATAACATATAATAATAATCCTTCGTTGACATAAAATTAAACGTTAAACAAATTAAAATTCTAGTACACTTAATGTTAATCAAAGGCTCGAGATTAAGCTAACACGGCTTTTCTTAAACTCTGTCGTTGATTTTATATATAATTTTCAATCTCTTTTTTCTTAACTTTAAGATTATACCACAGTTAATCTTGACCAATCGCTCGAGATTAAGATATCACAACTTTCAATTAACTTCCTTATTGATTTTATATATGATCTTAAATTACTAGTTTTCTTAACTCATCGATGTTGTACTATTGCTCAACATCTTAATGATCTCTATAACCTATACTAATAATATATTGATGTCATCAGTTAAAATATTAAACTAATTTGATATGGTACTACACTTAATCTTAACCAAATGCTCGAGATTAAGGTAGCACAATTTTTATTAAATACTCAGGTTGATTTTATTTATAATATTGAATCACTTATTTGCTTAACTCTTCGATGTGGTACTATTCATCAACATCTTAGAAAATTCTATGATATATACAAATAATTTATCGTGTGTATCAAATGAAATAAGAAACTAATTTGAGATGGTATTATACTTAGTCTTAACCAGTCACTTGAGAGTAAGGTAGCAAACTTTTTATAAACTTTTTGTTGATTTTATAAATGACATTTTATCCCCTTTTTCATAACTCCATATATGGTTCTCTTGATCAACATTTTAAAGAATTCTAGAAAACATACTAATAACCTATAGTTGGCATCAAATTAAATATCTTAATCTAATTTAAGATGGTATTACATTTAATATTAACCAAACGTTCGATATTAAGATAACACAACTTTTCTTAAACTCTCTTGGTTATTTAATATATGATATTCAATCTCTTATTTAATTAACTCCTCAATATTGTAATATTGCTCTACATCTTAGATAATTCTATATAATATACTAATAATCTATTCTTGGCATCAAATTAAATATTAAACTAGTTTAAGATGATACCAAACTTAATGTTAACTAAACGCTCGAGATTAAGGTAACACAAGTTTCATAAACTCTCGTTGATTTTATATATGGTTTTAAATCTATTATTTTCTTAACTCCTCGATGTGGTTCTATTGCTCAATTTCTTAAATAATTCTATAACATATAATAATAATCCTTCGTTGACATAAAATTAAACGTTAAACAAATTTAAAATTCTAGTACACTTAATGTTAATCAAAGGCTCGAGATTAAGCTAACACGGCTTTTCTTAAACTCTGTCGTTGATTTTATATATAATTTTCAATCTCTTTTTTCTTAACTTTAAGATTATACCACAGTTAATCTTGACCAATCGCTCGAGATTAAGATATCACAACTTTCAATTAACTTCCTTATTGATTTTATATATGATCTTAAATTACTAGTTTTCTTAACTCATCGATGTTGTACTATTGCTCAACATCTTAATGATCTCTATAACCTATACTAATAATATATTGATGTCATCAGTTAAAATATTAAACTAATTTGATATGGTACTACACTTAATCTTAACCAAATGCTCGAGATTAAGGTAGCACAATTTTTATTAAATACTCAGGTTGATTTTATATATAATATTGAATCATTTATTTGCTTAACTCTTCGATGTGGTACTATTCATCAACATCTTAGAAAATTCTATGATATATACAAATAATTTATCGTGTGTATCAAATGAAATAAGAAACTAATTTGAGATGGTATTATACTTAGTCTTAACCAGTCACTTGAGAGTAAGGTAGCAAACTTTTTATAAACTTTTTTGTTGATTTTATAAATGACATTTTATCCCCTTTTTCATAACTCCATATATGGTTCTCTTGATCAACATTTTAAAGAATTCTAGAAAACATACTAATAACCTATAGTTGGCATCAAATTAAATATCTTAATCTAATTTAAGATGGTATTACATTTAATATTAACCAAACGTTCGATATTAAGATAACACAACTTTTCTTAAACTCTCTTGGTTATTTAATATATGATATTCAATCTCTTATTTAATTAACTCCTCAATATTGTAATATTGCTCTACATCTTAGATAATTCTATATAATATACTAATAATCTATTCTTGGCATCAAATTAAATATTAAACTAGTTTAAGATGATACCAAACTTAATGTTAACTAAACGCTCGAGATTAAGGTAACACAAGTTTCATAAACTATCGTTGATTTTATATATGGTTTTAAATCTATTATTTTCTTAACTCCTCGATGTGGTTCTATTGCTCAATTTCTTAAATAATTCTATAACATATAATAATAATCCTTCGTTGACATAAAATTAAACGTTAAACAAATTTAAAATTCTAGTACACTTAATGTTAATCAAAGGCTCGGGATTAAGCTAACACGGCTTTTCTTAAACTCTGTCGTTGATTTTATATATAATTTTCAATCTCTTTTTTCTTAACTTTAAGATTATACCACAGTTAATCTTGACCAATCGCTCGAGATTAAGATATCACAACTTTCAATTAACTTCCTTATTGATTTTATATATGATCTTAAATTACTAGTTTTCTTAACTCATCGATGTTGTACTATTGCTCAACATCTTAATGATCTCTATAACCTATACTAATAATATATTGATGTCATCAGTTAAAATATTAAACTAATTTAATATGGTACTACACTTAATCTTAACCAAATGCTCGAGATTAAGGTAGCACAATTTTTATTAAATACTCAGGTTGATTTTATATATAATATTGAATCATTTATTTGCTTAACTCTTCGATGTGGTACTATTCATCAACATCTTAGAAAATTCTATGATATATACAAATAATTTATCGTGTGTATCAAATGAAATAAGAAACTAATTTGAGATGGTATTATACTTAGTCTTAACCAGTCACTTGAGAGTAAGGTAGCAAACTTTTTATAAACTTTTTTGTTGATTTTATAAATGACATTTTATCCCCTTTTTCATAACTCCATATATGGTTCTCTTGATCAACATTTTAAAGAATTCTAGAAAACATACTAATAACCTATAGTTGGCATCAAATTAAATATCTTAATCTAATTTAAGATGGTATTACATTTAATATTAACCAAACGTTCGATATTAAGATAACACAACTTTTCTTAAACTCTCTTGGTTATTTAATATATGATATTCAATCTCTTATTTAATTAACTCCTCAATATTGTAATATTGCTCTACATCTTAGATAATTCTATATAATATACTAATAATCTATTCTTGGCATCAAATTAAATATTAAACTAGTTTAAGATGATACCAAACTTAATGTTAACTAAACGCTCGAGATTAAGGTAACACAAGTTTCATAAAGTATCGTTGATTTTATATATGGTTTTAAATCTATTATTTTCTTAACTCCTCGATGTGGTTCTATTGCTCAATTTCTTAAATAATTCTATAACATATAATAATAATCCTTCGTTGACATAAAATTAAACGTTAAACAAATTTAAAATTCTAGTACACTTAATGTTAATCAAAGGCTCGAGATTAAGCTAACGCGGCTTTTCTTAAACTCTGTCGTTGATTTTATATATAATTTTCAATCTCTTTTTTCTTAACTTTAAGATTATACCACAGTTAATCTTGACCAATCGCTCGAGATTAAGATATCACAACTTTCAATTAACTTCCTTATTGATTTTATATATGATCTTAAATTACTAGTTTTCTTAACTCATCGATGTTGTACTATTGCTCAACATCTTAATGATCTCTATAACCTATACTAATAATATATTGATGTCATCAGTTAAAATATTAAACTAATTTGATATGGTACTACACTTAATCTTAACCAAATGCTCGAGATTAAGGTAGCACAATTTTTATTAAATACTCAGGTTGATTTTATATATAATATTGAATCATTTATTTGCTTAACTCTTCGATGTGGTACTATTCATCAACATCTTAGAAAATTCTATGATATATACAAATAATTTATCGTGTGTATCAAATGAAATAAGAAACTAATTTGAGATGGTATTATACTTAGTCTTAACCAGTCACTTGAGAGTAAGGTAGCAAACTTTTTATAAACTTTTTTGTTGATTTTATAAATGACATTTTATCCCCTTTTTCATAACTCCATATATGGTTCTCTTGATCAACATTTTAAAGAATTCTAGAAAACATACTAATAACCTATAGTTGGCATCAAATTAAATATCTTAATCTAATTTAAGATGGTATTACATTTAATATTAACCAAACGTTCGATATTAAGATAACACAACTTTTCTTAAACTCTCTTGGTTATTTAATATATGATATTCAATCTCTTATTTAATTAACTCCTCAATATTGTAATATTGCTCTACATCTTAGATAATTCTATATAATATACTAATAATCTATTCTTGGCATCAAATTAAATATTAAACTAGTTTAAGATGATACCAAACTTAATGTTAACTAAACGCTCGAGATTAAGGTAACACAAGTTTCATAAACTATCGTTGATTTTATATATGGTTTTAAATCTATTATTTTCTTAACTCCTCGATGTGGTTCTATTGCTCAATTTCTTAAAAATTCTATAACATATAATAATAATCCTTCGTTGACATAAAATTAAACGTTAAACAAATTTAAAATTCTAGTACACTTAATGTTAATCAAAGGCTCGAGATTAAGCTAACACGGCTTTTCTTAAACTCTGTCGTTGATTTTATATATAATTTTCAATCTCTTTTTTCTTAACTTTAAGATTATACCACAGTTAATCTTGACCAATCGCTCGAGATTAAGATATCACAACTTTCAATTAACTTCCTTATTGATTTTATATATGATCTTAAATTACTAGTTTCTTAACTCATCGATGTTGTACTATTGCTCAACATCTTAATGATCTCTATAACCTATACTAATAATATATTGATGTCATCAGTTAAAATATTAAACTAATTTGATATGGTACTACACTTAATCTTAACCAAATGCTCGAGATTAAGGTAGCACAATTTTTATTAAATACTCAGGTTGATTTTATATATAATATTGAATCATTTATTTGCTTAACTCTTCGATGTGGTACTATTCATCAACATCTTAGAAAATTCTATGATATATACAAATAATTTATCGTGTGTATCAAATGAAATAAGAAACTAATTTGAGATGGTATTATACTTAGTCTTAACCAGTAACTTGAGAGTAAGGTAGCAAACTTTTTATAAACTTTTTGTTGATTTTATAAATGATTTTTTTATCCCCTTTTTCATAACTCCATATATGGTTCTCTTGATCAACATTTTAAAGAATTCTAGAAAACATACTAATAACCTATAGTTGGCATCAAATTAAATATCTTAATCTAATTTAAGATGGTATTACATTTAATATTAACCAAACGTTCGATATTAAGATAACACAACTTTTCTTAAACTCTCTTGGTTATTTAATATATGATATTCAATCTCTTATTTAATTAACTCCTCAATATTGTAATATTGCTCTACATCTTAGATAATTCTATATAATATACTAATAATCTATTCTTGGCATCAAATTAAATATTAAACTAGTTTAAGATGATACCAAACTTAATGTTAACTAAACGCTCGAGATTAAGGTAACACAAGTTTCATAAACTCGTTGATTTTATATATGGTTTTAAATCTATTATTTTCTTAACTCCTCGATGTGGTTCTATTGCTCAATTTCTTAAATAATTCTATAACATATATATAATAATCCTTCGTTGACATAAAATTAAACGTTAAACAAATTTAAAATTCTAGTACACTTAATGTTAATCAAAGGCTCGGATTAAGCTAACACGGCTTTTCTTAAACTCTGTCGTTGATTTTATATATAATTTTCAATCTCTTTTTTCTTAACTTTAAGATTATACCACAGTTAATCTTGACCAATCGCTCGAGATTAAGATATCACAACTTTCAATTAACTTCCTTATTGATTTTATATATGATCTTAAATTACTAGTTTTCTTAACTCATCGATGTTGTACTATTGCTCAACATCTTAATGATCTCTATAACCTATACTAATAATATATTGATGTCATCAGTTAAAATATTAAACTAATTTAATATGGTACTACACTTAATCTTAACCAAATGCTCGAGATTAAGGTAGCACAATTTTTATTAAATACTCAGGTTGATTTTATATATAATATTGAATCACTTATTTGCTTAACTCTTCGATGTGGTACTATTCATCAACATCTTAGAAAATTCTATGATATATACAAATAATTTATCGTGTGTATCAAATGAAATAAGAAACTAATTTGAGATGGTATTATACTTAGTCTTAACCAGTCACTTGAGAGTAAGGTAGCAAACTTTTTATAAACTTTTTTGTTGATTTTATAAATGACATTTTATCCCCTTTTTCATAACTCCATATATGGTTCTCTTGATCAACATTTTAAAGAACTCTAGAAAACATACTAATAACCTATAGTTGGCATCAAATTAAATATCTTAATCTAATTTAAGATGGTATTACATTTAATATTAACCAAACGTTCGATATTAAGATAACACAACTTTTCTTAAACTCTCTTGGTTATTTAATATATGATATTCAATCTCTTATTTAATTAACTCCTCAATATTGTAATATTGCTCTACATCTTAGATAATTCTATATAATATACTAATAATCTATTCTTGGCATCAAATTAAATATAAAACTAGTTTAAGATGATACCAAACTTAATGTTAACTAAACGCTCGAGATTAAGGTAACACAAGTTTCATAAAGTATCGTTGATTTTATATATGGTTTTAAATCTATTATTTTCTTAACTCCTCGATGTGGTTCTATTGCTCAATTTCTAAATAATTCTATAACATATAATAATAATCCTTCGTTGACATAAAATTAAACGTTAAACAAATTTAAAATTCTAGTACACTTAATGTTAATCAAAGGCTCGAGATTAAGCTAACACGGCTTTTCTTAAACTCTGTCGTTGATTTTATATATAATTTTCAATCTCTTTTTTCTTAACTTTAAGATTATACCACAGTTAATCTTGACCAATCGCTCGAGATTAAGATATCACAACTTTCAATTAACTTCCTTATTGATTTTATATATGATCTTAAATTACTAGTTTTCTTAACTCATCGATGTTGTACTATTGCTCAACATCTTAATGATCTCTATACCTATACTAATAATATATTGATGTCATCAGTTAAAATATTAAACTAATTTAATATGGTACTACACTTAATCTTAACCAAATGCTCGAGATTAAGGTAGCACAATTTTTATTAAATACTCAGGTTGATTTTATATATAATATTGAATCACTTATTTGCTTAACTCTTCGATGTGGTACTATTCATCAACATCTTAGAAAATTCTATGATATATACAATAATTTATCGTGTGTATCAAATGAAATAAGAAACTAATTTGAGATGGTATTATACTTAGTCTTAACCATCACTTGAGAGTAAGTAGCAAACTTTTTATAAACTTTTTTGTTGATTTTATAAATGACATTTTATCCCCTTTTTCATAACTCCATATATGGTTCTCTTGATCAACATTTTAAAGAATTCTAGAAAACATACTAATAACCTATAGTTGGCATCAAATTAAATATCTTAATCTAATTAAGATGGTATTACTTTAATATTAACAAACGTTCGATATAAGATAACACAACTTTTCTTAAACTCTCTTGGTTATTTTAATATATGATATTCAATCTCTTATTTAATTAACTCCTCAATATTGTAATATGCTCTACATCTTAGATATTCTATATAATATACTAATAATCTATTCTTGGCATCAAATTAAATTTAAACTAGTTTAAGATGATACCAAACTTAATGTTAACTAAACGCTCGAGATTAAGGGTAACACAAGTTTCATAAAAGTATCGTTGATTTATATATGGTTTTTAAATCTATTATTTCTCTTAACTCTCGATGGGTTCTATTGCTCAATTTCTTAAATATTCTATAACATATATAATATAATCCTTCGTTGACATAAATTAAACGTTAAACAAATTTAAAATTCTAGTACCTTAATGTTATCAAAGGCTCGGGATTAAGCTAACACGGCTTTTCTTAAACTCTGTCGTTGATTTTATATTAAATTTTCAATCTCTTTTTCTTAACTTTAAGATTATACCACAGTTAATCTTGACCAATCGCTCGAGATTAAGATATCAAACTTTCAATTAACTTCCTTATTGCTTTTAGATATATGTCTTAAATTACTAGTTTTCTTAACTCATCGATGTTTGACTATTGCTCAACATCTTAATGATCTTCTATAACCTATACTAATAATATTGATGTCATCAGTTAAATATTAAACTAATTTGATATGGTACTACACTTAATCTTAACAAATGCTCGAGATTAAGGTAGCACAATTTTTATTAAATACTCAGGTTGATTTATATATAATATTGAATCATTTATGTGCTTAACTCTTCGATGTGTTACTATTCATCAACATCTTAGAAAATCTATGATATATACAAATAATTTATCGTGTGTATCAAATGAAATAAGAAAACTAATTTGAGATGGTATTATACTTAGTCTTAAACATAACTGAGAGATAAGGTAGCAAACTTTTTATAAACTTTTTTTTGTTGATTTTATAAATGAATTTTATCCCCTTTTTATAACTCCATATATGGTTCTCTTGATCACATTTAAAGAATTCTAGAAAACATACTAAGAACCTATAGTTGGCATCAAATTAATATCTTAATAATTTAAGATGGTATTACATTTATATTAACCAAACGTTCGATATTAAGAATAACACCACTTTTCTTAAACTCTCTTGGTTTATTTAATATATGATATTCATCTAACTTATTTAATTAACTCCTCAATATTGTAATATTGCTCTACACTCTAGATAATTCTATATAATATACTAATAATCTATTCTTGGCATCAAATTAAATATTAAACTAGTTTAAGATGATACCAAACTTAATGTTAACTAACACGCTCGAGATTAAGGTAACACAAGTTTCATACTGTATCGTTGATATTTATATATGGTTTTAAATATATATATTTTCTTAACTCCTCGATGTGGTTCTATTGCTCAATTCTTAAATTTCTAAACATATATAATAATAATCCTTCGTTGACATAAAATAAACGTTAAACAAATTAAAATTCTAGTACACTTAATGTTAATCAAAGGCCGGGATTAAGCTACACGGCTTTTCTTAAACTCTGTCGTTGATTTTATATATAATTTTCATCTCTTTTTTCTTAACTTTAAGATTATACACAAGTTATCTTGACCAATCGCTCAGATTAAGATATCACACTTTCAATTAACTTCCTTATGATTTTTATATATGATCTTAAATTACTAGGTTTTCTGAAAATCATCGATGTTGTACTATTGTCAACATCTTAATGATCTCTATCCCTATCTAATCAATATTGATGTCATCAGTTAAAATATAAACTAATTTGATATGGTACTACACTAATCTTAACCAAATGCTCGAGATTAAGGTAGCACAATTTTATTAAATCCTCAGCGTTGATTTATATTAATATTGAACGACACATTATTTTGCTTATACTCTTCGATGTGGGTACTATCATCAACATCTTAGAAAATTCTATGATATATACAACATAAATTTATCGTGTGTATCAATGAAATAAGAAACTAATTTGAAGATGGTATTATACTTAGTCTTAACCAGTCACTTGAGAGTAAGGTAGCAAACTTTTTATAACTTTTTTTGTTGATTTTATAAATGACATTTTATCCCCTTTTTCATAACTCCATAATATGGT